>NW_026938211.1:0-11574 GCF_032062105.1 Saccostrea cuccullata
GTTTTGCCCCTTTAATCGGTACCAATTGTACCGCCGATATATCTTTGCTGAACCTGACTACGGAATATTCCGTCTCTCTGGTCAATACTGATTTGTAATTGTTTATCAATACTGCGAAATCATTTATTTTCGTGGGGTGTCAATTTTCGGGGTTTTTTAAGTATGAATTGACCCATGAATTTATGTCCACAACGAAATGCATTTTTTCACATACATGTATATTTCTATTGAACAATCCTTTAAGCACGAAATCAAATACCTAAGTACCAATGTATTTTCCTCAAACCACGAAGATTTGACCCATCGAAAAACGTGATTTTACAATAGGTTTGGTTTCTTTTTTCTTTTTTGATCGGTCAAAAGTTCCTTTTTTCACACTTTGCATTGTGTAACATACTATGTTCGAAGGCATTGAAAAGAGAGCAACTCATTTTTGTGCCATCTTTTAATTAATTTGTGATACATGTAATTATACAAATAATTTAATTTTTCTTGCAGGCCCTCGATTGTTCCGAGTCTCAAAGATGCCACAGAAGAATATGCAGTATGTGATTTATTAATAAATGATAGGTTTACTGCAGTAATGCTATATTTCTGCAATTGAGATTTCTCTTTTGAACGTCAAATATGCACAAAGCCATCTGCCACGCCCCTTTTATCTCCCTTTTTCGTAATAACATCCACATGTAAGTGTAAATTATTCTTCGTATATCTTTGTAGTAGCATATGGTTAATAATTTCTATGTAGGCTTTTGCCGGTAGATGAAGACGATCGGGGCTTCTTATAAAGAGTTACCTGTAATTTAATTGGAGTGTTTTTTTTAAAAAATGTCCTTGATTCCTAAATTTACTTTTGAAATTGAAATAAGCTTCCAAATTATCCATGTAAATACTCTCGTCTGGTGCATTCATAGCTGCATTTTCTATTTAACTGGACCAACTCAATTTTTTTTATTTTCATTTACTATTTACTATTCCTTTACTTTTTTCATTCAGGGGAACGATGCGGATCTACGGTGAGTGTGTGTGTTTTTAACGAGAGAGAGAGAGAGAGAGAGAGAGAGAGAGAGAGAGAGAGAGAGAGAGAGAGAGAGAAACTAATGCTTATCATTTTTAAACTGACTTTTATAAAAACAATTCTCTACAGTTTTATCTACAGGAAACTATATGAGTTAAAGTCAAATACCATAGTTTTAAAAATGTTGCTCGGCTAAGACTTAAAAGAGACCTGAAGAGTCACTGAACATTTTTAAGTTGATATTTTTTGATTTCCTGAAGGAATGTTTTAAAGATATAGAGTGAAATAATTTTAAGCTAAATTTCATTGACAGGTTATGTGTCAAACTGGATTTTTCTGTGAAGTGCGGTATGGAATTTGTTTACCTTTACAAGGTAAGTTTTAAATATTTTTGAATTGATTTCTAAGTACAAGTACATAAGTTTTTTTTATGTATATAAATCTGTTTTACTTATCGAACAAATAGACGTAGAGTCGAAGTTTCTATAGTTAGGGAAATGCTAAAATTAATAAAAATTAAATACATTAAAAAAAAAAGTAAAGTGCAACTATACATGTAAATGTAACATGCTTCGGTTTGAAATTGACTTCAGTGCCATGTAGATACAATTAAACATACTAGGAAAATACATTCATGAAACATTTATTTGAGTTTATTTGAATAATTTGAACTTGCCGATAAGATCTATTGAAGCAGAATCAAACGTTATTAGTTAACATATTCGAGGCGTAGGCAAAAGAGAGAATTTCATTTAAAACTTATTTTGCCAAAATTTTGACTTTCTTACAGACACTTACCATTTTCCTTAATTTATTCTATGTGAATTTTTAAAAAAATATTTTCGTCGGTAGAATTGAACTGTCACAAAATAAGACACTGATTTCTGCATCGGTAAGACTTCAGAAAAATACATAGTTTTCTGCGTCTCAGATTTCGTGTCTACAATTTTTTTCTTTATATTCACTGAAGAAATCATTGACTTACATCATAATCCTTTTCAAGTTAAAAGAAAAGAACAGTAGTGTTCTGTAAAAATATATTTCTTGCCCACATTTTTATGGATAACCAGAATATATTTGTGTCGATAATATTGACAACGATAAACAAAACCATTTTAAAAGTCTAAAACACGTAAGAAAATGTTATCATAAAAATACAAAATATACATAGTTTGACATATTTAGTGTATCATTTGTAAGGATATGAAGTACTTGTATTTTAATTTGAATTAACCTTAACTTTTATTGAAGATGGGCCAACCATTACTATACCAACCTTCTCCCAGACTGCAGTTGTAACCTCTGAATGTCAAAATGTAAGCAAGTTAATGCTGATTTATTATGTTAAGTTTAAGTCATAACTTATGTAACGTTGTTTTAGCTCACCTGAGTGGAAGGCTCAAGTGAGCTGTTTTGATCGAAATTTGTCAGTTTTCTGTCGTCGTTATTTTAAACTTTTCACGTTTTCATTCCTTCCACTGAACCACTCCGGCCAATTTCTACCACACTTGCTACAATGTTATCCTTTCGTAAAAGGGATTCAAATTTGTTCAAATGAAGGGTCACACCCTCTTCTAAGGGGAGATATTAATGAATTAGTGAAAAATATATGGCATATTTCGAAAAACTCCTTAAGAACCACAGAACCAGAAAGATGAAACTCATGTTGAAGCATCCTCTTGTAGTGTATATTCAAGATTGTTCGCATCATGACTTGAGGTAGGGTGGGGCCACAATGTGGTATCAAAGTTTACCATAGGACTAAATAGGAAATTTCTTTATCAAAAAATCGTTTTGTTTATTTAATAACTTCATTTTCCTTCATTATTACGTTAACTTTTACCTCGTCATCTTTCTTTTTTTGTGACATAGTTGTATCCCATAAATACTACCGTACACCTCCCAACGTCTTATCTGAATCTCAAGAGCATGCTCCAAGTAAAATCAAACAGATATTATGTATTCACAGAGGCCGATGTTACAGAAAATTCAACAGCCTCATTTTAAGACAGTATTTCGTAAATACTTCTCTGTAGAACTGTAGCTCTCTTGCTTGAGGAAGATAAAGCAGAGGGTTAAATATCCAAGGATTGTAGAAACCTTCGATTTACACCTCCCACTTTTGGTCGCACATGTTGGATATTATTTCTTGTATTTTATGCTTTTCCCCGCTTCGCAGAAATGGTATCCAAAACGCACTATAAACTTTCTTCTTATTTTGACACGCTTAAACATTTTCTTCAAAGAATTTTTACGCACTATCTACAGCATTGGTTTTTGAATAGATTTTTTTTTTGAAATTGACATTCCAAAAGCATGAAGCAAAAAAATGCAAGAAAAATGCTTGTTTTGAATGACCAAAAAAAGCCGGCGTAATTGGAAGATTTTTAAATCACTTGCGAAATAATAATTTTTGTAAAAATATACACATTTTACTTAGCTGGCACTACCTATCATTAATTTGGCGTTGAGAGGTTGACCAGACAATATTTTTGGTTTACATGGGTTTGTCATTGGAATGGGAATGTTTGGGTACACGAATGTATGTATTTGTATGCTTAGCGTACAATAAAACACCAAGTTTCTTATCATAGAATATTTTAGCTATTAAAAACTCTTATCGGTCGTGCTTTGACTGACTTTATCGGTACCAATTGTAACGCCGATATATCTTTGCTGAACTTGATTACGGAATGTACGTCTCTCTGGTCAATACTGATTTGTAAATGTTTATAAATACTGCGAAATCTTTTTTTTTTCGTGGAGTGTGTCATTTTTCGGGGTTTTCTAAGTATGGATTGACCCATGAATTTATGTCCACAACGAAATGCAATTTTTCACATACATGTATATTTCTACTGAACAATTCTTTAACCAAGAAATCAAATCCCTATGAACCAATGTATTTTCATCAAACGACGAAAATTTGACCCATCGAGAATATGTGATTTTACAATAAGCTTTTTGGTTTCTCTTTTCTTTTTGATCGGTCAAAGTTCCTTTTTTCACACTTTGCATTGTGTAACATACTATGTTCGAACGCATTCAAAAGAGAGCAACTCATTTTTGTGCCATCTTTTAATTACTTGTGATACATGTAATTATACAAATAATTTAATGTGTCTTGCAGGCCCTCGATTGTTCCGAGTCTCAAAGATGCCACAGAAGAATATGCAGTATGTGATTTATTTATAAATGATAGGTTTATTGCAGGAATGCTGTATTTGTACAATTGAGATTTCTCTTTTGAACGTCAAATATGCACAAAGCCATCTGCCACGCCCCTTTATCTCCCTTTTTCGTAATAACATCCACATGTAAGTGTAAATTATTCTTGGTATACCATTGTAGTAGCAAATGATTAATAATTTCTATATAGGCTTTTGCCGGTAGATGAAGACAATCGGGGTTTAAATCTTCAGTTTTACATGCATTTACGTCTATTTATTCTAAAATTTTGGTTTTATCTAACTAAATTGTTGAAAAAAGATAACTTAATGTCTGAGACGAATTTCCAAATGATTTTAAGTTTCATTTTATGAAATTTAGAAACTAAAGAAAAATATTTCAGTATCAAAATTGTAACTCCATAACTGTTTCTATGGTTCAAAAGACCATCTAGTGTGTAGATTCTCCGTGCTTAGGACTTTAGTTTATAGTAAAATTAATTATACAGCAATGTTTCCCTATAAAGAGTTATCTGTAATTAATTGGAGTTTTTTTTTTTAATTTGTCCTTCATTCCTAAATTTACTTTTGAAATTGAAATAAGCTTCCAAATTATCAAGGTATATACTCTCGTCTGGTGCATTCTTAGCTGCATATTTTTTTAAACTGGACCAGCTCAATTTTTTTTTAATTTTCATTTACTATTTACTATTCCTTTACTTTTTTCATTCAGGAGAACGATGCAGTATGACGGTGAGTATGTGTGTTTTTGACGAGAGAGAGAGAGAGAGAGAGAGAGAGAGAGAGAGAGAGAGAGAGAGAGAGAGGATGCTTATCATGTTTTAATGCTGACTTTTTAAAGGTTTAGTTTCATCTACAGGAAACTATATCGAGTTAAAATAAAATTTCCATTGAATTAAAAATATTACAAAGCTAAGACTTAAGAAGAGACCTGAAGTGTCACTGAACATTTTTTAAATTGATATTTTTTGATTTTCTGAAGGGATGTTTGAAAGATAAGAGAATGAAATAATTTTAAGCTAAATTTTTTTTGACAGGTTATGTGTCAAACTGGGTTTTTCTGTGAAGTGCGGTATGGAATTTGTTTACCATTACAAGGTAAGTTTTAAATATTTTTGAATTGATTTCTAAGTACAAGTACATAAGTTTTATATATATATAAATGCGTTTTGCTTTTATTACATATCGAACAAATAGACGTAGAGTCGAAGTTTCTATTATAGTATAGATAGGAAATGTTAAAATCAATATATTCAAATATATTTTTAAAAAATAAAAAAAAAACTGTAGTGCAACTATACATGTAGCATGCTTCGATTTGAAATTGACTTCAGTGCAGTGTAGATACAATTAAACATACTAAGAAAAAACATTCATGATACATTTATCTGAGTATATTTGAATATTTTGAATTTGATCTACAAGATAAATAAGATCTATTGAAGCGGCATAAAACGTTATTAGTTAAAATATTGTAGGCGTAGATAAAAGAAAGAATTTCATTTAAAACTTATTTTGCCAAAATTTTGACTTTCTTACAGACAATTATCATTTTCCTTAATTTTTTCTATATGAATTTTTTAAAAATATTTTCGTCGTTAGAATTGAACTGTCATAATATAAAACACTGATATCTGCATTAGTAAGACTTCAGAAAAATACATAGTTTTCTGCGTCTCAGATTTCGTGTCTATAATTTTTGCTCAATATTCATTGAAGAAATACTTGACCCACATCATAAACCTTTTCAAGTTAAAAGAAAAGAACAGTAGGGTTCTATAAAGATATATTTCTTGCACGCATTGTTTATTGATGACCAGAATATATTTGTGTCGATAATATTGACTACGATAAACAAAACCTTTTTAAAAGTCTAAAACACGTAAGAAAACGTTATGATCAACAAACAACAAAATATGCATAGTTTATGAATATATTTAGAGTATCATTTGTAAGGAAATGAAGTACTTGTATTTTAATTTGAATTAACCTTAACTTTTTTTAAGATGGGCCAACTATTCCTATTTCAACGTCCTTACAGACTCCAGTTGTAGCCCCTGAATGTCAAAATGTAAGCAAGTTAATGCTGATTGTTTACCTTTGCTAAAGTCATAACTTATATGTAATGAGCTTTTTTGATGGAAATTTGTCCGATGTCTGTCATCGTTATTGTAAACTTTTCACGTTCTCATCTTCTTTTCATGAACCACTGGGCCAATTTCCACCACACTTATTACAAAGTATCCTTGTGTAAGGGGGATTTAAATTTGTTCAAATGAAGGCCTTGCCCTCTTCTAAGTAGAGATATTTATGAATTAGTAAAAAATGAATGGCATATTTTGAAAATTTTCTTCTCAAGAACCACAGGGCCAGAAAGATGAAACTCATGTGGAAGCATCTTCTTGTCGTGTATATTCAAGATTTTTCACATCTTGACCCCCGGAGTAGGGTGGGGCTACAATGTGGTATCAAAGTATTATAACGGAATACATAGGTATTTTCTTTATCTAATTAATCGTTTTGTTTATTTAATAATTTCGTTTTTCTTTATTCATTTTTGGTTTAAACTATTGGGCTTATTGACGACGATTTGGTATATGACGGTAAGAATGAAATAACAGACACCACAGAATATGTCTTATTTGTTTTTAACTGCCTATAGACAATGAGGGTCAACTACTTTATTGTACGAGAAAGTAAATGACGTTAACTTTTACATCGTCAGCTTTCCTTTTTTTTTTTTTACATAGTTGTATCCCAAAAATACTTTCTTATAAGGTACTAATAAAGGTCGATGTTACAGGAAATTAAACAGCCTCATTTTAAGTCAGCATTTCGAAAATTCTTCACTGCAGAACAGTAGCTCTCTGTTAGAGAAAAAAATGCAGAGGGTGTAATATGCAAGGTTTGTAGAAACGTTCGATTTACTCCGCCGTCTTTTGGTCGCATACGTCGGATATCATTTTTTTTTGTATTTTATGCCCTTCCCCGTTTCCCCGAAATGGTATCCAAAAATCCGAACTAAATATTTTCTTCTTATTTTGACATGCGTAAACATTTTCTTCAAAGAAATTTTTATGCACTATCTACACCATTGTTTTTGGAATAATTTAAAAAAAAAAAAATTGACATTCCGAAAGTTTGAAGCCAAAAATACAAGAAGAATACTTGATGTGAATAAGAAAAAATCCGGCGGAATTGGAAAGTTTTTAAATCACTTGCGAAAATAACTTTTTGTGTAAATATACACATTTTACTTAGCTGACACTACGTATCATTAATTTGGCGTTGAGAGGTTGACCAAACAACATTTTTGGTTTACATCAGAGCTCGTCATTTAAATGGGAATGTTTTGGGTATATGCATATACATATTTACAAGCTCAGCTTACAATAAAACACCAAGTTTCTTATCATATAATTTTTTAGCTATTGTAAACTGTTTTCTATTATGCTTTGACTGACTTTATCGGTACCAATTGTAACACCGATGTATCTATGTTGATCTTGACTACGGAAGATTCCGTGTATCTGGTCAATACTGATTTGTATTGTTTAAAAATACTGCGAAATCACATTTTATCGGTGAGGTTGTGGTCAATTTCAGGGGTTTTCTAAGTATGGAGAGAACCATGAATTTATGTCCACAACGAAATGCAATTTTTCACATATATTACTTATGATCATTTCTTCAACCACGAAATCAAATCCTTATAAACCAATGTATTTTCCTCAAACCACGAAAATTTGACCCCTCGAAAATACATGATTTTGCAGTAGGTTTGTTTTCTTCTTCTTTTTTTTTTTTGATCAATTAAAGTTCTTTTTACACACTTTACATTATGTAAGATATTATATTTCAAAGCATTCAAAAGAAAGCAACTCATTTTTGTTTCATTTTTTAATTAATTTGTGATACATGTAATTATACAAGTACTTTATTTCATTTTTTCTTGCAGGCCCTCGATTGTTCCGGTTCTCAAAGATGCCACAGAAGAATATGCAGTATGTGATTTATTTATAAATGATAGTTTTACTGCAATAATGCTATATTTCTGCAATTGAGATTTCTCTTTTGAACGTCAAATATGCACAAAGCCATCTGCCACACCCCCTTATCTCCCTTTTGCTTAATAAAACCATATATAGGTATAAATTATTCTTGATATACCTACACATTTACATATGATAAGTGAAATGGGTAATTGAGTGTCACTGTTTACCACAATTATGCCAAGCATGAAAATCAGCACTTACACTCACCGGCTTCTATGTCGCAAAATGAGATTCGAACTCGCGACCGATTCGATTTCTTACTGCATGACTCTAAAGCAGTCGCTCTTACCACTGCACTGGGCAGGTGAAACAGATATAAGACCTGGTCACCAACTTAGTCGTATTACATTTTTTTAAGTTCTTCTACGCAGGCATTGGATCAATCATCGAATCAAAGTATGATTTTGAAATAATGAGGTATAAAATTATTTATTATAAAAGTTTAAGCTATTATATTGTTAATGCATTTTTCTGTGCAGGATTAATAATCTCTGTATAGGCTTTTGCCGGTAGATGAAGTCGATCAGGGCTTAAATCTTCAGTTTTACATCTATTTATTTTAAAATTTTGGTTTTCTAAAACCAAATTGTTGAAAGAAGATTATTAAAGTCTTTTAAGAATTTCCAAACGTGATCTAAGTTAAAAACTAAAAAAAAAAAATGGCTAACTCCATAACCGTTTCTATGGTTCAAAATAACATCTGTGTAGAATCTCCATGTTTAGAAATTCAGTTTATCGTAAAATTAATTATACAGCAATGATTTCTTAAACAAAATTATCTGTAATTATATGGAGTGTTTTCTTTAATTTCCCCTTGATTCCGAAATTTACTTTTGAAATTTAAATAAGCATCTAAACTATCCAGGTATATATTCTTGTCTATTGCATTTATTGGATATATTATTTTTTTTTTTGACCAACTGAATTTTTTAAATTTTCATTTACTATACTTTTACTTTTATTCAGGGGAACGATGCGGATCTACGGTGAGTATGTGTTTTTGACAAGAGAGAGAGAGAGAGAGAGAGAGAGAGAGAGAAATGCTTATTATTTTTTAACTTTGACTTTTATAAAACAAATTTATCTACAGTTTTATCTACAGGAAACTATATCGAGTTAAAATGAAATAACCATAGTAATAAAAATATAGCAAGGCTAAGACTTAAATAAAGACATGAAGAGTCACTGAAACTTTTTAAATTGATATTTCTTGATTTCCTGAAGGAATGCTTGAAAAATAAGAATGAAATAATTTTAAGCTAAATTTTATTGATAGGTTATGTGTCAAACTGGATTTTTCTGTGAACAGCGGTATGGAATTTGTTTACCTTCACAGGGTAAGTTTTAAAGTATTTTTGAATTGATTTCTAAGTACAAGCACATATGTTTTGTTTTTTTTATATATAAATCCGTTTTACTTTTATTGCATATGGAACAAATAAACATAGAATCGAAGTTTCTGTAGTTCAGGAAATGCTAAAATTAATATATTCAAATATATTTTTTTAACTTGCCGATAAGATCTATTGAAGCAGAATAAAACGTTATTAGTTAAAATATTCTAGGCGTAGATAAAAAAAAAACTTATTTTGCCGAACTTTAACTTTCTAACAGACACAATTTTTCTAAACCTTTTCTGTGTTAATTTTTAAAAAACATTTTCGTCGTTAGACTGACTTCTGCATCTGTGAAACTATAGTATTCTGTTTTCTGCGTCTCAGATTTCGTGTCTATAATTTTTTTCTTAATATGCATTTAAGAAATCAGTAAATTAAAACATAATCCTTTTCAAGTAAAATGAAGAACAGTAGAGTTCTATACAAATATATTTCTTGCTCACATTGTTTATTGATGACCAAAATATATTTGTGACGATAATATTGACAACGATAAACAAAACCTTTATAAAAGTCTGAAACACGTAAGAAAATGTTAACATCAACAAAAAACAAATTATGCATAGTTTGAAAATATTAAGAGTATCATTTCTAAGGGAATGAAGTACAGTGTACTTGTATTTTAATTTTATTTGAATTAATCTTAACTTTTATTTAAGATGGGCCAACCATTCCTATTTCAACCTCCTTCCAGACTCCAGCTGTAACCTTTGAAGTAGGTTTCCGAAATGTAAGCGAGTTTATGTTGATTGATTACCTATACTTAAGACATAACCTATGATATGTTAGTTTTTTAGCTCACCTGAGTCCAAGGCTCAAGTGAGCTTTTTTGACCTGAATTTGTCCGTTGCGTGTCGTTGTCGTTGTTGTCGTTGTACATTTTCATTTTCTCATGAACCACTGGGCCAATTTCAGGAAAACTTGCTACAAAGTATCCTTGTGTTAAGGGGATTCAAGTTTGAAGGGGATTCAAGTTTGTTCAAATGAAGGGCCACGCTTTCTTCCAAGGGGAGATATTTATGAATTAGTGAAAAAATAAATGGCATATTTTGAAAATCTCCCCAAGAACCACAGAACCAGAAAGATGAAATTCATGTTGAACCATCCTCTTGTAGTGTATATTCAAGATTGTTCGCATCATGACCCCGAGCTAGGGTGGGGCCACAATGTGGTATCAAAGTTTACCATAGGACTAAACATGCTAAATAGGAATTTTCTTTATCAAAAAATCGTTTTGATTATTTAATAACTTCATTTTCCTTTATTATTACGTTAATTTTCACATCGTCATCTTTCTTTGTATATTTTTCCATAAATACTTTCTTACACCTCCCAACGTCTCATCTGATTCTTAAGAGTATGCTTCAAGTAAATCAAAAGATATAAGGTACTCACAGTGGCAGATGCTACAGGAAATTCAACAGCCTAATTTTAATTCAGTATTTCGTAAATACTTCACATGTGGAACTGTAGCTCTCTGCTTGAGAAAGATAATGCAGAGGGTTAAATATCCAAGAATTGTAGAAACCTTGGATTTACGCCTGAAATTATTTCTTGTATTTATGCTTTTCCCCGCTTCCTCGAAACGGTGTCCATATTTTCTTCTTATTTTGACACGCATAAACATTTTCTTCATAGATTTTTTACGCACTATCTACGTCATTGGTTTTTTATAGATTTTTTTCCCCCAAAAATGACTTTCCAAAAGCATGAAGCCAAAAAATACAAGAAGAATCCTTGATGTGAATGACAAAAAAAAAGCAGGCGGAATTGGAAGGTTTTTAAATCACTTGCGAAATAAAAACTTTTCGTTAAAATATGCACATTTTACTTAGCTGACACTACCTATCATACATTTAGCGTTGAGAGGTTGACCAAACAAAATTTTTGGTTTACATCGGGGCTCGTCATTGGAA
>NW_026938212.1:0-11877 GCF_032062105.1 Saccostrea cuccullata
AACTGTAAGTGTCCTAAACGGTTAGCAGCAGCATCAGTTAGAAATATTATCCAGCACCTTGTAGATATATTAGAATTAGAGGGAAGAGGAAGAACTTACGATGAATATTGTGGGGTTGGAAACCCAGCTGCATCAGTTCAAATTAAAGCTTATTTGAAATGTGTTCAAGAAGAGCAAGCAAAAGCACATATTCTCCCAAAGCAGGCAAAACCATTCTTTTTAACAAAACTTGAATCAATATCAAAGTATATATGTAGAGAATTAAGGAGGTCTGACTTAAAATCAAAGGAAAGGTTTGTCTTGACAAGAGATCAAGCGCTATTTAAATTACAGTTTTTTGCTGGTGACAGGGCTAGTGACATAGCAATTACTTTATTGCAAGAAGTGAAATATTTAAGAAAAAAAGATGGGTTTGCATTGAATCATACATTTGGAAAAACTCTTAGGGGAAATGGAAAAACGAATACATTTGTATTAAAATGCTGCCCAAATGAAATCATTTGTCCGGTTAGAGGATTGGAGATATATTTTGAAGAGGCAAAAAGATTAGGGATAGATATGTCTTCAGGGTATCTTTTTAGAATGGTGACCGAGTCAGGAAGGGTTATTAATGATCCAATGTCTTACTCCTCTATATATGAAAGACTAAAAAGTTATTTGATTACTCTAGGGATCTATGAGGGTGAGACACCACATAGTTTAAGAGCAGGTTGTGCTGTGCATATGTGTTTTTCTAATGCGGCACATAATGTTAATGATCTTATGAACCATGTTGGATGGGCTACAGAAAGCTCTGCAAAATATTACAGTAGATATGAAACTTTGTTAGATGCATCACATACTGCTACAAGGTTAGCACAGTCTAGTGAGAGAGGAAAAGAAATTGAAAATATGTTTAAAGAAAATGCAAATTTTGATGACTTGACATCTATTGGTGATCTTTAGCGCATTTTTTGTTTTTTGTGTAGTGTGTGTGAAATGTGAGGTTACATATTGTAAACAAAAGTAAATTTGAATCCTAAAATAAAATTAGATATTCAATCAATATGTTTGTTTCTGATTTTTGTTTTCACATGTATTTCATACATGTGTTGAGTATTGGGAAGAGTGTTA
This sequence comes from Saccostrea cuccullata, assembly GCF_032062105.1. NCBI lineage: Eukaryota > Metazoa > Mollusca > Bivalvia > Ostreida > Ostreidae > Saccostrea > Saccostrea cuccullata. The sequence continues at coordinate 1,114 of NW_026938212.1, forward strand.
TATAAAAAATGTATAAGGAGAAAGATTCAGAATCAAGGTCTAATATGTAAAATGGAGCATGAATTGATTATTCACTTACTAATTTATACCCAGTACTTATTCAAGTGATTACAGAATATTGGAGATAGATTCAGTGAGGATGTGGTAACATCCTCAGTGACCCCTAGCGGAGAGATTCTGTAATTTGATCATTGCCTTTAGAGATATGGAAGTTAAATATGTTGTGGCAAGAGATTCATCTAGTATACATGATATATATTGAGTTAAAGCTAACTGAGATGATCAAATTTCCCTCCCACCCAACCCAATAAGTTATGTAATAAGTTTACTACATTCTGTATTCACTTACTAATTTATACCCAGTACTTATTCAAGTGATTACAGAATATTGGAGATAGATTCAGTGAGGATGTGGTAACATCCAACTTAGTAAGAGAGCACTTCCACCAGAAGAGACCACTAAAGTTGGAGAATGCTTCTTTATGTAAGATGGCATCCTTATGCGAAGATGGCGACCCCCTGACGCTTCCGAAGATGATGTGTGGCGTGTTGTTCACCAGATAGTGGTCCCAGCTGCTTATCGTCAAGATGTAATGTGTTTAGCTCATGATCCATGTACACCTATGGCATAGGTGTCATAAGACTTATAATAGGATTTTAAGTCATTTTTATTTACCTAAGCTAAGAAAGGATGTTTCGAAGTTTTGTACGTCATGTTATGTTTATCAGTTGGTAGGTAAACCGAATCAGAAGATACCATCCGCCCCTCTCCAGCCAATTCCAGCTTTTGAAGAACCGTTTAGTCCAGTGTTGTGGACTGTGTAGGACCTTTGCCTAGGACTAGATCTGGAAACTAGTATTTACTTACCATTATGTGTACATCCACTCGATTTCCGGAAGCCATACGTCCTATAGGAATATTAAGGCAAAGAGCATACTTAAGGCCCTAACTACCTAACTAATTTTTTCAGTTTTGTAGGAGCACCTAAGGCAATTCAGTCGGATCAAGGCTCAAATTTTATGTCTGGATTATTGCAGCAAGTCATGCACGAGTTGGGTATTAACTGCATATCATCCTGAGACCCAGGGGGCGATAGACGTTTTCATCAAGCCCTAAAACGTTCCTGAAGACCTGTTGTTACCCAAATGAGAAAGACTGGCATGAAGGGGTTCATCTTGTTCTATTTGCTGCACGAGAGGCAGTCCAGGAGTCTCTTTGGTTTAGTCCTTTTGAATTGGTGTTCGGTCATACAGTTAGAGGTCCTTTGAAATTGTTAAAGGAAAAGTGGCTGACTGAGACTAGTAATCTTTATCTTTTAGATTACTAGCTGAAATCCCGTGCAAGCGCGGGGAGACTTTTTTTTACTGCTAACCGTAGCAGAACTATTCCAAAAACTATCTTTTAGATTCTATTGACAATTTATTACTCAGGAACTTCATGACGAAATACTTCAAAGTCCCGCAATTTGTGCAGGAACAGAAATAGATAATTATAAGAAATGAATTTCTAATATTTTGGGATTATTTTTTTTAATTCTACAAATATCAATTTCATTCAAGGACGTCTCCATATGAGTGAGAAATTCTCGAGAGGGACGTCAAACAATATACAATCAATCAACAATCATTAAAGGCCTCTTCTCCTTACATGTTAAATAGGAACTTTATTCTGTTGTACTATGTTATACATCATGTACTAAATGCAGGTGCTCGTTGGCATTTTCTCTTTACATGTTAGAATCTTTACTTTAATATATTTTGAGCTTTATCATTGCTTTTTATAGTTACATCACGGATAAGACATTTAACTATAAATTCGTCAACATTTTAAAATATTGAAAAAACTTAGTGTTCATCCCCAATATACATAAAGGCCTAAAAGGTATAAATAAGTTTGAAACATAAAAGACTGTATGTAGAAAATCATTTAAGTAAATTATTTAAAAATTATTGAAATTGTACCATGTTATATACATCTAAACAAATGACCATGACCATTATTCGACATTTATTTATAAACAATTAGCACAGCTTACTAATATATATTCTCAAACTCATTGTATACCAATTTCTTTACATTTTATATATTTCCAAGTCCATTCATGATAAACAATCGCCTCGATTTTCTTTAGACGTCGGATTCGATGCCAGCTGACTTTCTAGACATTTCAACAAATAGCGAGATCTGACATATACGGAAAGGATTTAATTCATGAATGAAGTTTTTTGAAATGAATAAGTGCTTAAATTGCTTGTTATCAGTTTTATTTTAAAATGCCAGTTGCTTAGATCTGCCACCACTTTACTCTCTTCAGTGCTATTTCGAGGCTGGTATTCGAAAATGAAAGTAGACTTTTAATTAAATTACGATAATAACCATGCGCGTGAAATCTGAATATAGTTTGCGGACATCACCTTATACCTAGTGTGTTCCTACAGGCTTAAGTAAGAACTTGTGCAGCCGTTTCAGTGTTTATTTGCAAAATTTGTTAATTCATAAGTATCTATAGGATGTGTCTTATTCAAAAAAAAAACTTTAAAATGCTTGTAAATTAGCACAAGAAAATTTGAAGAGATCTCAGATGAAAATGAAAATGTGGTATGACAAAAATGCCAGAAATAGGGTTTTTATGCCAGGTGATAAAGTTCTTGTTTTTTGCGTATTCCTGGTCATCCTTTACTGGCCAGATTATACGGCCCTTATGAAATTGAAAGCAAGATTAGTGATGTAAACTATTTAAGACACCAGGTATACGTAAGAGAAACGGGTTTGTCACATAAACATGTTGAAAGAGTATTTTGAAAGGTGTGACCAAAATTCTGTAAAACCAGTCTCAACTTTAGCCAATGCTAAGACTGTTCAAAATTGTATTGAAAGTGTAGAAATGAATGAGAAAGATTGTAATCAGAGTGTCCGTTTGAAAAACTCGATGCCAAACTTGGACATTTGAACATTCACCAAAAAGAACACGTTAAAAACTTTTTGAATGAGTATCATCAAATCTTTTTGGATGTTCCAAAGAAAACTTATGCAGCTTGTCATGATTCATAGTGGGCGACGCTCTGTCTATCAAACAACATCCTTACCGTCTAAATCCAATAAAATTGCAGAACCTAAGAAGGGAAGTGAAGTGCATTAGATGTTGGACAATGACATTATTGAACCTAGTAAAAGTAATTGGAGCTCAACATGTTTTTTTGTACCAAAACAGGATGGTACCTACCGATTATGTACAGACTTTAGAAAGGTGAATTCTGTTACAAAAAAACTGATTCATATCCAATACCTGGAATCGATGACGTATTGACAACATTGGAAACGCCAAATCTGTCAGTAAATTTGACCTGTTGAAAGGCTAATGGCAACAGAGAGAGCAAAAGAAATAACTGGTTTTGCTACACAAGATAGACTTCACCAGTATAAATTAAGTAGTGCCTTTTGGCATGAAAAACGCACCGGCTACATTCCAAAGGATGATTCACTCCCTTCTCCGAGACCTCGAGGCATGCGATGCCTACGTTGATGATTTCATCATATACAGGAAGATATGGGACGAACATCTCCAAATCTTGGGTGCTTTATTTGACATTTTAGCTGTCCATGGACATTATCACGGGATCAAGATCCAGGGTATCAGCACGTAGTTCATTAAATCAGAGATTTTATAGACATTTAAGTGAGATATTCACACAGAAAATAAACTTTTAACATTTGAACATGAAGGTGTATTACCTTAATTGAGTGTTGACAAGACAAAAATTCCGAAGACAGACTGAAACATATAGCATTTAAAGCTTGAATAAAAGATGTTGGGGAATATTACTTAACTCTTACAAGTGCTAATTTCAAAAGCTAATTTAAAGGGTTCGATGAAATTGGACAAGATTTTTTTCAGTTATGTTCTATAGTGTGGTGAGGGATGTTGAAGTGGAAGTGCCAATTGATAATGACAGCGATTCGGGAGTGGCTTTAGGTTGAAAGGGGTTTGGAACACGGTCAAATATGAGGAAAACATTTGGAAACTCTTAAGTCTAGTTTGTTTTAACTATTTCCACAAAAAATAAATCTTTGTTAGTATTTTTTTGTCCCCCGCTTGAAAAGTGGGGGATATTAATTTGGGTTTGTCCGTCCGTCTTTCTGTCTGTCTGTAACGCTTTCGTTTCCACACGATATCTCGAGAACCCTTTGAGCTTTTGCAATGAAATTTGGCATAGCAACTCCCTATGGACTAAAGAAGAACCCTATTGATTTTGAGGTCAAAAGGTCAAGGTCATAAATAAGCAAATTGTGTCTGTTATAACACTTTCGTTTCCACACGATATCTCTAGAACTATTTGAGCTATTGCAATGAAATTTTACATAACAACTCCCTGTGGCCTTAGGAAGACCCCTATTGATTTTGAGGTCAAAAGGTCAAAGTTCAAGGTAGTAAATATATACATTGTGTCTGTGTGTAACACTATCATTTCCGGGCGATATTTCAAGAAGATTTTGAGCTTGTACAATGTAATTTTATACCAAAACTCCCTAGGACCTCTCTCACCCCTTTCAAAGTGACCCGCCCCGTTTGTTTGATTAGTATTTATAGTATTACATGTCGCTATTTTTAGCACAGGGGCATGAGGAGAGTTATTGCGTATAAAACAGGTTTTGTTCTTATTACATCTATTAGAACTGTTTGATAAAGGCTAAATAAATCAAACACCATGGATTGTGTAAAATTTTGACAATACCGAATATCTACATGTATGTGACTTCAGCTCTGCATATACTTGACTTCATTTAAAGCGACTCCGTGGTCTAGTGGTATGTCTCCCGCTTCATGTGTGAGACGATCCTTTTTTTTTCTTTTTAACTTTTCTTTCTTCTTTTAAATGATAGTATTCAGTAAAAAGAAAAGAAAAATTTATGAGGTTATAAAATCATCATTACAGTGTGATAAATATTCAATATATAAAGAATCTTCTATACACATAATAAAGAATAAGCAATCAAATCTTTATACGCATATTGACAATCATGTATTTTATTTGCTTGAGTATACATGAATTCATTTAATAATTCTACAAATTCAGTCAGGGGGATTCGACTTTTTCCCTAAGCGGGGGACACGAATTCTCTGAATTAGCTTGTTGTTCATAAAATGAACTTATAAATATAATCGGCTAAACTCAGAAGAAAAGGACACCAAGAGAAATTCCTCTGCCTATTAATTTTGCTTTTCCTTGAGGAGAAAAAAAATACCATTAACAATTATAAAAAGACATTGTTACTGTCCGCTGTGTGTGGAAGGAAGGGAGGGGAAGGGATGATTTGATGTGCCATTGCTTATTCTTTCTTGAGATAGACACCTTTAAAATGCGAATGAAACCTTTCTAAAGCCTGAAATTATTCGTTTGAAATTGTTTCGGCGAATAAACTGTCTTTTCCATAGCTTCAGAAAATAATATATATAGCCTTATTAGCCTTATAGAGGCAACCTTATTCAACATAACCATGTACTTGGTTAGTTTATTTAATACTCAGGAGCAAAGAAGAAGATTTTCAAAGAAATAATGCATTTTCACTATTTAATCTACATAGCCCCGCCCTGCCACTAGAACCCCTGACCCTGGGGCCATTAGATTCACAATTTTAGAAGAGGCAGCCATATTCAACATAACTTGCTCTCGGTTAGTTTATTTGATGCCCACAAACAGAAAAGAAGAATATCAAAGAATTAATGCATTTTCACTATATAATTCAAATGGCCCCGCCCTAGCACTAGAATCCCTAACCCTGGGGTCATGAAATTCAGAATTTGGGAAGAGGCAGTCATTTTCAACTCAACTATGCACTTGGGTAGTTTATTTAATGCCCAGAAACAGAAAAGAATTTCGAAGAAATAATGCATTTTCACTATAAATCTATTTACCCGCCCTAGCACAAGAGCCCCTTACCCTGGGGCCATGAATTTCAAAATTTTGGTAGAGGACTTAATGCTGATTACAATCATACGAACAGTTTGACTGCTTGATGTCCGGGAGTAAAGGAGAAGATTTTTTAAGATTGCACTAATTTTGGTGGTTTTTGCCCCACCCCAAGGCCCAAGGGGGGCAGGGACCATGAAATTCACAATTTTTGTTCCCCTTCACCCATAGATGCTTTATGCTAAATTTGGTTGATATTGGTTCAATGGTTTCAGAGAAGAAGCTGAAAATGTTCAAATGTTAACGCACGACGAACGACGGACGAAGACGGCGGACGACGGATAGCAATAGGTCACCTGAGTTTACTCAGGTGACCTAAAAATCTTTATTTTAGGTGCCTGGACACAGATTCGAAGTAAATATTTTTCTCAAATTTTCTGTATTATATAGAAACTTATATATTGCAATAACATTTCACATAAAGATATAATAAAAATCTTATTTCATGTCGAAGTTATTGAAACTTCGGATTTCCTGGCGGGTTTGATTGACACATCCTTGCACTTTCATGAATTTTAATTTTATTCTTAATACTTGAGAAAAGTGGCAATTTTGTTGTGTATTATCGAAAAATATTAAAACTTTAATCCAGAAAATATAGAAAAGAAATGTTTGAAAGCAAAGCCCCCACACAGTATATTTTCGCACGCGGTGAATGATCGTAGACATTGACAATAACAAAGTTCGTGCCCTGTTTACAAAAACAGTTTACGTTCCACGGGTATATTCACACCACCGAGCACGGACTGACGATACTAGTTAGGAAGTTTTGTTTTCGAACATTTCTACTCTGCATTACCCGGATTTAGTTTTCATAATTTTCATAGATACACAACAAAATTGCTAGTTTTCTTTTGCATTGAAAATAAAACTAAAATTTGTGAAAGTTCAAGGATGTGTCCATCAAACCCGTCCAGAAATTCGAAGTTTCAATGGCTCGAGATGAAATAAGATTTTTAGTACGTGGTCGTGTAATTGCCATTGCAATAAATAAGTCGTCACATTATAATTTGAAAAACTATTAATTTCAAATCTGTCTAATAAAACTAAAATTTGTGAAAGTTCAAGGATGTGTCTATCAAACCCGTCCAGAAATTCGAAGTTTCAATGGCTTCGAGATGAAATAAGATTTTTAGTACGTGGTCGTGTGAATTGTCATTGCAATATATAAGTCGTCACATTATTATTTGAGAAACTATTAACTTTATATCTGTGTCTAATTTATAAGCACCTTTAATATCTACAAATCTTCATTGGTGTTTCAAAAATATCTTCAAACAAATAATTGTAATGTCCAGAGTTTTGAAAGTTTCAATGGTTTTTCGAGTACTAAATAAGATTTTAGTACGTGGTCGTGTGAATTGCCATTGCAACATATAAGTCGTCACATTATAATTTGAGAAACTATTAATTTCAAATCTAATTTATAAGCACCTTAATATCTACAAATCTTCATTAGTGTTTCAAAGGTGTATAATCAAACAAATAATTGTAATATAATCTACACTAGTAAAGGTGTACTGTAAACTGTTAACCACAAGCTAGAGAATGAAGTGTCAAAACACACAGTATTATGATTATGACCTATCCAAACGATGCATTGTTTAGAGATGTGCTAAAAACTCCTAATTTTAACAACTTTGTTTGACAAAAGCTTGCCTCATTTTAGAAACGGTCTGTAAGTATAGAGTGTTCGTGTGCGTGTAATTAATTAAGATGCATAAATCCTATACGCTGGTAAGAAGAGAATACAGATTTTGCTGCAGAAATTAAGTTGACGATAGAAAAGCTTAAGTTTTCATGTGACCCAAGAATTTTTGTTCATTTGTTACCAATTAAGTATTGTCGCTCGCGTGGCGCTGTGGTTAGAGTATCTGCTCTAGATTTGCACAGTAAGGAATTGATCCTACATCTTGGAATCGAATCTCACAGTGGGACTTAGAGAACGGTCCTTCGATTGAGACAGGATAAACGGAGGGCCTTGTGGCATTAGGTATTGGCACGAAAAAATAATCCTCATTGCTCAATGGTCGTAAGTTGCTAGTATAGGACAACATTTGTAGCTCTGCACGGGCAAGTGGTGGCGTCTCCATATGAGTTTAAACTCTCGAGAGGGAAATTAAACAACAAACAAACAAACTTAAGACAATAATTTTTTATGCCATTTCACATTTATGAAAATATTTTCCTTCCCCTAGGAATATTGGAATGCAATCCAAGTCTCCCGTTACGCATGAGCATTCGAATGCACCGCATTACACCTGGCGTCCATAACCGCTTTCAAGATCATACAATCATTTCGTTAATGGTCTAGTAAACTCAATCATTGAAGTTTTTCTTTGTGCCCTCTCGTTTGACCACACTTTTATAGTATCAGAGCAATGTCGCAGGAAAAATATCGATTCAAATTAACACATTGTGAGATGCAATCTTTAACTTGCTGAAATAACGAAAATATATGCATTACCTTTTCATCACAAAGAATTTGAATGGATGTTTTTTTACAGCAGGTTAACTAATCTTTGTGATATTTAGATATATTGACAGGTTATCTAAACATTAATCTAAAACTTCCAATTTTTATTTTAAATAAGCAAACGTTAATGGTGGAGTATAAAAGGTTTGACTTTAAATTTAATATTTATTTAGATGTTAAAAACCAACAAGACAAAACAAGACAAGGGACTAAAAATGGTAAGTCTATGTGTATATTTGTTTCGCGCATTATATCAAGTAATGATCATTGATTTCTCAGTAATAACTAAAATGTACATTTAATAGAGTATTGTTTGCTTATGCGTTCAATTAAATTTTTTCAGAATAGTACCTGATTTGACCACTTCAAATTTGGAATTTTGAACTCTTTTTAGTTGCTGAAAAAAATCATATATACAATGTGCCTTCAAAATGTTTAAAAAATAAATTAAAGAAATTTTTAAAAATCGAAGAACTTCGCTATTCCACTTTTGAATATACTGATCTTTTAATCTTTGTTTGACTGTAGCAGTTACCCATTTTGCATTATAAAAATACCATTTGCTCAAACCATATGAAGCGTAATATTTGATAAACCAAATCTAACAAAATTCTTTTTACAAATGAAATCTACGAGTGGGTCATTACTCCTTTGTCATCTTGTTTTTGTACATACATATAAACAATTGTAGACAATTCACTTTCTTTTCCATACACAAGTTTTACCCAATATTTTAATCATTATTGAGTAAATATTATACAGTTATTGCTGTTTTTTTAGGTCAATACATTGATTTAGCCATCATCTGAGGAGTACAATATTCACCGAGCATGAAGGATGGGGTGAATATTGTACTACGAAGATGTCTAGATCATTGTATTGACCGAAAAAACAGCAATAATGTTTTATCATATGATTCACTAATAAAATGACACAGCTCGTTATTTGTTTGCATTTAATTAAGTTCTAGCCAAATTCAAGAGAGAAGCAGATTTAAAATGTAAGTAAACCTTATTAGTCGTATCAATTTGAAATGTTTTTTTTTTAGTTACCATGTGAAAATATATAATGTCAGTCTTTTTTATAGGATAGATTTTGAAAGGAAGGAGTATTATATTATCAGGGAAAACTGACAGCCAAAAGGAAAAATTGTTGTTCAATTAAAGTGTTGTAGGGGGGTCCCTGCATCCCCTCTTACCACCCTCACCCGAAAATATATATTCGTTTATGTTTTGTTCTTACAAATAAAAGTCATATTCGTTTAAGGTAGGATTCTTCTCTGGTTTCTGACTAGATGAAACATTCAAAATATATTTGCTTATATGTCTTATATATGTACGTGTAAGGGATTTAAAAGACCATATTTTTCTTTCCTCATCACAATTGTGCAACTTTAAATAGAAATGGTAAACTGCGCTTGAAAAGTAGCAGGGACTAAATTTTTGGCGGAATGGTGGCGTATGAAAATATCTTCTTTTCTGTCTCTCAAAATTGTAATAGAACAATGAATTTAGTTATAATTTTACACAATCAAAGACTTGAAAAAATTTCCAAAGGTAACTTAAATTAATAATAAGGGACTTCACTTTCAAAATATATGAAATAAATATGATTTTCCAAAGAAACTAAAACTATGTTAACTTTTAAACGTTTCCAATCAAAGTACAGATTTTAGCCAAAAATCCATAGAAAGTATTTTTTCTCTCAAAGTAAACGATCGAAACTTTTTGTTTTCGTATAATTTTGTACATTTATAAGACTAATTTATTATATGTGAAAATAAGAAAAAGTTAAATATATAGGAAGCATATGAAAATAACTAAAATATCCTAAAAAAATTTAAGAAAAACCGAGAAAATTCGGATTAGCCAATATCCAGTTTAGTTAATAATTTATGTAAATTTAATAATTTCATGCTATGGACCCGATATAGTAATATATTTTTATGCAAAAAGAACCATCTTTAAACTTTTGAAATATAAGTAGGCATCACATAATTGACAATTGTATTTTTTATTCATGATGTCAAGGAAAATGATAATGACCTTGACCTGACCTTGCTTGTAAAATAAAACAGACAATTTTAATTTTTACTGATACTATCACTTACTGATATTGTCATCTTGGTTCTGTGAAAATTTCATTAATTTTTAAATACAAGAAATATGAGAAGAATCCTACCTTCAATAGCTTTCCAAAACAATTTCTATCAATTTGGAATTTCCCTATCTATTTTTAGATCAATGTACAGGAAATAAATCCTTGTATTCACCTGGAACGACATGTGCAGGTCAAAACAACGTAGTATTTGTCTAACA
>NW_026938213.1:0-11752 GCF_032062105.1 Saccostrea cuccullata
TGTATCAATGAAATTCTTTGGGAGGAAATTTACTCCGTAAAATCTAGCTGTGTAAACGATGGTTGATTTGGCATTGAAATACTGAATGCACAATACACCGACGTGAATTTAGAGAGGAAATTTACTCTGTAGATTTTTGTTTATAACAAACTGTAATGAAAGTAGTGAACACTGTATCAGTGAAAATCTTTGGGAAGAAATTTACTCCGTAAAATCTAGCAATGTAAACGATGGTTGATTTGGCATTGAAATACTGAATGTACAATGCACCAATGTGCATTTAGAGAGGAAATTTACTCTTTAGATTTTTGCTATTTTTAAATTGTAATTGTTGTGGTGAATACTTTATCAGTGATATTATTTGGGAGGAAATTTACTCTGTAAAACCTTGTTTAATCATGGATAGTCGCTTTTGAATTGACTACTGAATGTTAACTGTATCAGTGTCATTTTTGAGAGGAGATTTACCCTGTAGATTGTTGTCTTTTTCAAATTGTAATGTGGCATGAAAACTGTTTTCAGTGATAGTTTTTGGGAGTAAATTTACTCCGTAAAACTAGCTTTGTAAACGATGACTTGCGTTCTTTTAACTTTTAGTATTTGCACCAATAAATTTCTTGTAAACTGTGTTATTTGTTGAGTTTTGTCAATACCTAAAGGGCAAAATGCTTAAAACAGAAAAAAAGATTTTCTGTTTTGATTTTGGAATGCGTTTGTTGCAGTTGAATAGCTTACACCAGTATGAATTTACTATTAGCATATAAAGTTTAATAAAACTATAATTAATGGTTTATTTAAAACTTAGATAGACACATATTTTAAAAAGTTAGGTAAATGTTAAAGGAAAATTCAAGGTCAAAATAAGTTGATGTATTAATAACTCTCAGCAGTATGTATCAGCATATGAAGTTTGAGAAAATATATTTTGAATTGTTTACTTAAAACCGATCTAGACATTAATTTTAGAAAAGTGAGGTCAAGGTCACAGGAAAGGTCAAGATAAAAAAGAGTGAAGCATTGTAAAGCTTACATAAGTATGTTTCATCATGTGAAGTTTCATTACACAACTTGAATGGTTTCTTTAAAATGAAGCTAAACAGAAATTTAAGGAGGCTAAGGGGTCAACAAATTATTTTTTTATTAACCACCAGTTATAACTTAAATTTGGGGATACATGTATGATATCTTAAGCTGTCAACTATCATTTGGCAAAGAAAAATTTCATAAATTTTAGTTTTAAAATTTGGATCATTTTATTCTATCTTTATATGGAGCTCTTCTTAAAGGAAATCAAAATAGTCTAAAAATGGCCACAACCACCCATCCTGTTTTAAAGAAAAGTTCAGTGAAGGTGGAAGGGAAAGATGCAAAGTCAAACAATATTGCTGCAGTTGGATATTAACATCAGTATGCATCAACATATTGAACTTTGATTAAAATATAATTTTTCTTTTAGCCCAATGGAAAGAGAGATGGAAGGGTGGATGACGAACATGACAGAAACTGTACATGTATTCCTTATCATGGTGTGGCATAAAAAACTTGAATCTACATTATACGAGGATTTTTCCATCTATCAAGATTATACAAGCAAATTCAAAGAATTGTGGTCCTCTGCTTTCTGTGTTTTAGTGAATGGAATGCCATAATTTATGGCAGATAATGTGTCAAATATGCACCCATATCATATATCAATTTTTGAAAATTAGGTCAAAGGGGAAAAATCATAGCATGCTCTGAAACATTTTGTTGCAGGTAATGTACATGTCAAATATGAAAGTCCTATCTCTTTTGAATCTAAATTTATATATACAATATAATATTTTTGAAAAGTAGATTAAACTTCTAGGTCAAGGTCACAGAGTCAAAAGTCATGATATATTTAGAAAAGTCTTTTCACATGTAATAAACATGTATGATTTGAATGCCCTATCTTTCTCTTTCTAATTGATCAATTTAAAATTTTAATTTTTGGAAAGTAGGTAAAGCTTTAAAGTCAAGGTCTCACTTGGGTTAAAAAATCATAGTATATTTAGAAAGTTTTGTGGTAATGTACATGTGAAATATGAAAGCACTATCTCTTATTATTCAAAAGTTATGACCAAGGTTAAATTTATTGTGACAGATGCACATACTAGCTGTCAATAAGATTGACAAACTGACAGACAAATGAGATTTAACGTCCCCTCCCTTTTCTCAAAACAGGGGACAATGACCCCTTGCTGTTCTTGAGAAGAAGATTTATGATGGAAAAAATCCCCTGCATATTTCTTAACGCAAATCAATATTGTATTTTTATGTCATTTTGTTTGTTGTTAAACATCCCCCCAGGAACTTTTCACTCATATGGAGACACCACCACTTGAAAAATAATGAGGACAAGTTAGATTTGAGGTCAACTGTCATTTTAGGAGTTTTCAAAATAGGTTATGGGATCCAAACGACATTTCTCCTATATTTCATGTACCCAAATTAGGAGGATTTGAAAGATCACGCATCAGTATGTTAAATTGTAATTTTGATAATTTTTTTTATTATTTTGATGAGAAATACAAAACTGATTTTTTATCATATAATTCTTATTAAAAGCTTAATATTATAGGAAGAAGTTTTCTAATGTCAAGTGGATATAAAAACAAAAATGACTAGAAATATGTCTTCGTATTTTTTTTTATTTAAAAAAAAATAAGCGTAAAAAACTGGGAAAATTCATTTCTTAAAAAAGACGGATAAAATTCATGAAAATCTACTTGAATGTATATTAATATGTTGGCAAAATTTAAATAAAGAAATTGAAAAAATATATATAAATGGAAAATATCAGATGCATTTAAATATTTTGGGTTAAAAGATCCATCGGAAGAGTTATCTTTCTTTATTTGAAAGAATCGGGGGATTTAAGAAATTATTCAGCATTTTATCACCGATATAAAAAATCGCACTTTCTTTCGTTGGTAGTCTTTAAGGGGGATGTACAAGCCAAATGGATCTAGTCTGGTATGAAATAAGAAATGCCAAGAATGCGCTTAAAACTGTCTAAACTAGCCCAAAGTTATCAAAGTGTTAATGCACTAGTTACCTACTGTTAGAGACCAAAATTAGTGAATAATTTTTATTTTGTTTTAATTAGGAGGAAATTAATCATGGTAGAACTGCGCAGCTACAGCATTCACGGGTGAAAAATGCATTGAAAATGGTATTAGTTTGATTCATTGATAATATGGCTACAACCATTTGTTTCGCTTTTTTTTTTGTATTTTCTAAAATTCTTGAAAATTTGATTTTTCATATGTGTGTCTTCCTGAGGCCATGTGTTTATTTCGTCCGCCATTCCTCTGTCACACAGATTTCGAATAACATTGATTTTAGAATAAATGCGACCATAATAACATCAAACAAACATTACTAAGTTATAACCATATAGGTAATATTACTTACTACTTTTCTTTGTTGCATCGCTTCGTCTGATTAATGAAAAAACGCGATTTTAACCCCACTCCAGCAAATGGGGAAAAAACTGTTCTGTTCGCAGCTCGAGTTTCCTAGCAAATTTATTTATGAGCACATGGTTGGCATGTGCATATATCTGTTGGGGATGATGCGTTTATTACGATGATTATATTTAATTTTTGGAAAAAAGTTTATAATTTGTTGGTTTTTTTAAACTAAAAAAGCTAAAAAATGCCCTAAACATATGTGTTTACGTCGGGTCTTTTTTCTGTGGCGATAGAAGTTTTTTTGAAATGGGGCACTGCAAGGAGGATGTTTACATTTAATTTGAAAATGTTAAACAATATGCGGTGCAAAAAAAGAAATTGCAATACATGTTTTACATTCAAAAGTTGGTACATATGTCTACTTTGTTTAGCAGTTAGATAGAAATGAAATAGGCGGTTAAAGTATTTTTCAGGCACCTCATGTAAATAGCTTGATTGTTTGCAATGACCAACACATTGTATGGAGTAATGTTTGGACATAAAAATGCATCATGTCTCATTATGTTGATACGTTGTAAGCTCTCACTTATTGAACATACGAAGCTTGATAAAATATATTGAGTTTTTTTGAAATTTAGAAGCAATCACAATGTTTGCAAACAAAGTTCCATTGCATATGCTATGTCAATCATCGCAAAAAATGAGAGACTACGCCCCCCCTCCTTCCGAAAAACCTATGTTCTTTTTTCAAAATAGTGCCAAAGATTAAAAAAAATTGCATTACTAGTATGTGATGGAACATGTGCTAGCCTTATAAGACCATTTGTTATAAAAATATTTTTGGTGTCCCCCATCTACTGCCTAGAAATGGCCCGACTCAATTTTATTTTACATCCAATTACGGATTTTTTTTTTCTTCCGTCAACAAATATGTTTAAATTTTAAGGATTTTTTTTCCACCATAAATACGGACCCAATAATTTTCCCTGAGTTGGGAGGTCCACCAAACGTCATTTCAAAGATGGTATAAAATATTTAATTATGTTTATTTTTTTATTTACTTTTCCGTAAAATTGTAATTTTGAAAAAATGGGAAAATAGAAAAAAAAAATATTCATTAAATCTTCTAACCCACTCTGAATGATTTTATTCCTTTTCAAATGTTGCTCCGCTGTAATGAAAATTGTAAATGTTTATTTGACAAAGTATATGGGGGGGGGGTGGGGTTGATCAAAAGTAAACGATATCTTAGGTATTTGATAGTTATATTATTGTTGAAATATTCAAGTATTTTTCAAAGTGTAAATTGGAGATCTTTGATAGCATATTGCTTAATTAAAAACAAACCCCTTTTCAAACTTGCTTTCACCAAAAAAACATTTTTTCAACCATCTGCCTTCCTTCACTAAACGATCTATCCAATCATTGATTGAATAATTAGGAAGTCATTTGTCTTAATAAACTATGAACAAATTCTTATGCATTTCTTCAAAGGCAATTTTAAGATATACCTTAAATATTTTAGTCGTTTGTTGAATGAGTTCCACTGAAACAACCATTTTTTGTCACAAGTACCTGCATAATGACTTCATTTTCACATTGTGAGCAAAACTTTATTCAGCATATGCTATTTTTAGAGTGTGCACCAATTTTTTTTCTAATCTAAATTGTGGTTTGGTAGATATAGAGATAGTTCGACAACTTTTTGATCACCCCTCTTACTAGTTGATACTAACACAAGGTTTTTCATATCGATTTTATGTGCTTAATTTCTTTGTGTTTCATTGGTGATAATTAAACTTTTGATAGATATTATAAGTTATCTGTGGCAAACTTACAAACTCTTAATTTTAAACTTTGATGGTGTCATTTTTAAAGAGTTTATTTCAAACGTACACTATTGAACAACTGTTCGATAATAATACTAAATAAATTTCTTCAAGCCACACTATAACACAATTCCCTTTTAAAAGTGTTCATATTATTTGAAATATTTTGCAACTGTAATTCTTTTCTACATTTAAAGATTGTTATGTCCCTCCATATTAAGAAGAGGTCTGGAAAACAAAATTCTGGTAAAAATAGACCACGTGTTATCAGTGAACTACTTTCAGGGTTCTTTAAATCTTTTTTAAAACAACGATACCTTGTTTTGAACTTAAAATTATATTTAAAAGTGCAATATTTAGACATTTTCTCAACAAATGGTTGTAGAGAGAACATTAATGCACAGTTTGGTATTTTTTTTGGGTTTTTTAAGGCTCTGCTGAATTCTGTAGCTGCGCAGTTTAAGGAGCATATCAAAAGCATTTTTCTGCAAAAGTATAGATTTATATGCACAACATGCATTCAGTTATGCATATTTATTTTATCTTTATCATAAGGGTTTAAAATTTGATCAAAAAATTTAAAGTACTTTAGCCATTTGAAGAAATCTTTACATTTCGTTCTCACTGCACTAAAGGTGGGGACATCCCCCTTAACTTAGAACTGTTTTGAAGACAATGCCTGGACAATCGCTTTCAAAACTTTATTAGATCGAGCCATTACATTCATTTAAAAATATTCCGGACTATATCCACCCGCTAGCTGATTTGTGACCAAACAGTTACTTCTTGAATTCAATAACAACGACGACCAGTCCTGGTTAACGTGATAATTGATTGGTAATTATTAAGCACAATTGTCCTCTACTTATCCATGCCTCATCGAACACCTGGGGTAGTGGACAGTTGAAAGACAGCTTTTCATTAATAGTGTCCATAGTACAATTAAAAGTTATATACTTTTTTTTTCTATTTTAGCAAAAATGCCGACTTATGTGAACTTGCATTGAATTAGCTACAGTTTGTTCTTTTAAACGGTGTATCTACAATTTTTGGCCCGATAATAAGCGCTCATGCAAATCAAAACAATATTTCAAACGGAATAGTCATAACATGGGATATCCCATTTTACCTTAAGACATAAAGAAATATTAACTATCTTCCCTCACCCCTTTCCAGATCACTGTTTGTTTATGTATGCAAACTACTACTTGTATTACATTAAAAAAATATACAAATAGTTTAATGTGGTTCATCTCTGAATGATTTTCATTCCTAATTCTAGGAAGATAGGTTGACACATATTCATGAATAAAATGTCAAGTAATCTTATCATTGATGCACTTTTTTTTAATTTAACGCAGTCATATTGATAACATTTCCAGCTCATAAGGAGAGTGGGAATGACCTCCAGGGGTTCATAACCTTTATACCATTAATTATTTACATCACATAATAACACAAGAAACAAAATTATGGATATTCAAATGGAAAAACATTCCAATTATTTAGGAGTCAAATGATCATTTGTCATTACTGGGACAGGGAATGGATTGGGAGATCGCCCTCTCAACCCCCCCTCCCCCAGAATTTGCAGGACTATAATATATACTGGAGGAAATAAAAATGACTTTGGATGCCCAAAGTGTCCCTCCACCTTAGAAAACAGAACCAAACATAACTTCTTTTTTTTTTGCTTCTCAGGAAATTCTGGTCTGGAACCCCCCCCCCCCCCTCCCTTCCTGTAAAAACTTTGGAACTCTGATTTACTATTGTCATAGTAAAAACTTTGGATCTCTGCTTTACTATGATGAAAACTTTGGAACTTTTAAACTTAGAATAATATGGTAAACTATAGTTAACTATTGTTTACTATAGCGTTTAAAAACGTGAATATATTGAATGCTAAAATTCCCTAGACTTTTATTAGTATTTTATTAGAGACTATTTATTAGATATATAAAAAGACGGTTATCTACATTATTATAACATGTTAAGTTTGCAAAAAATATTTCCTTTCTTTATCTGACTGGATAAATAAATCCCAAAATGTATATTTAAAGTACACTGTTATTGCCTGTCTCTATCTTCTGGAGATATGAATATTTCGTATATCACACAGACAGTGCCAGGCTATATTTTTATTTAAAAAAAAGTCAGTAACATTTAATACAGCTCATCGTCTTAGGTCACCCAGGTTAAATGATCTATTGATTTATCTGTCTTCCGTCTGTCAGCTATTGTCTTTCGTCATAATTTATTCCTAATCTTTTTATTTCAGCAATTTTTAATTACCATTGATCCTATTTTAGAAACTTTTGATTCATAGCTTTCAATATAGGTTTATAAAAAATACAAATTGACATTTTTAGCAAAAAAGGTCATTTTTTCATTATTTTTTTTTCTGATTTCAATCATTCTATATTATGTTATACTACAATGTGTGTATTATAATTCTAACTTGTTATGGCGTTTTGGAAGCAAAAAAAAAAAAACATTCCAAAAATTTACTGAGTGAAATAATCTTAAAAATAATGGTTTGATTAAAATGGAGACTAGAATAACCTATTTATCAACAATGGATATTATTCTAAAACCAAAAATAACGGTCTGAAGTATAAATAATGAGCTTATATTAACAAATACCCTGTTTATTTTCATTCTGTTTTTATTTATTTTTATGATTTTTTTTTGGGGGGGGGATTGATAAATTGTTTTTATTCCTTTTATATATACATTATCATTTTTGGCTAAGTCCCACACAGACTGTAAACAATACAATAGATTTACTCCTATTAAAATTTACAAATATGTGTAGTAGAAAAGCAGGTGTGATAAATTTATAAATAGGTAACCCGGATATTTAAACCAGTTAAGGTCACTTATGAAGCATTGAACTTTAGGTGAAGGTATAACTCGTCTTTGTGGAACAATGAAAAGGGATTTTTTTTTAGTTTACTGGTCATTGCATGATTGCAAAAGGTAAATAGCCATAGGTAAAAATGTATTACGAGCTGAATGATACCTATTTATGTGTTATACTTTTAAATAACAATATAGATCAACTTTCGTTTTTGATTATGTGGTAACCGTTTAGATTTTTTCCCATGAAAATTAATGGTTAACGATTGGACATTGCTTGGAAAAAGGAAAGAAGCAAAATATACATATACAGTCCTATATAAAAAGGAATCTATGTTTCAATCCACTGTAATTCTATACTATTTGACTATGTATTGCAAGCTAATGAAAGTGCACATGTAAATATATCATACTCATTTTATTTATGACTGAGACACAGGTGCTTCTGTACCCGATCAAACCTGTATCCCACTCAACGTTATGCACATGCATATCTTTGGTCCATTTGTCTTTTGTTATCAGTCTATTTTCTATCGCAAATCCATATTAAATTTCATTTGAAATTTTTAAATAAGTTAATCAACACTCCACTAAATAAGTCATGCCCAGTCTATCATAAACCAATCATATGTTGTTGTTGTTGTATTCTTTTAAGAAAAGGGTTATCCATTCGGAGGGTGGGCTGTTCACAAGCACCTGTGCATTAAACAGTCATGTATCAGCATGGTAACCCATACGCTTATATATTTTTTAGTGAAGCGGTTCTTAGAAATTTGTTTAAAAGGTATTTTCTGTAAATCGACAAAGAAAGCTATTTGATCTATTATTACCCACTATGAAAAACGGGAATATAATTTGAAGATAACAGGGCATGATAGGAGAGCGCAGCTGTACCAACGTGTAAAGTTCAGGTTTGAGATACACGTAGATTTAAGCATTTGCCTGACTTTTCTTGTTTTCAATTATAGATTATATGTGTGTTTATGAATCCTTATCATAGAATTATTGATTTTTCATACTAAATTACATATATTTATTCCACTGAATGCTCTTTTACAATTTTATATCGTCACTAACAAATAACTTCAAACAATTATGACGTTCAAGGAACCTTCATTTATATGGTTATAGATATGCATCGCCTTAATAGGCGTTATATAAAGCAAAGTATATGCAACTGTAAATATTTTACGATATTTTTATTTTTAAATCTCTTTATGACCAATTATCCAACTACTCCAGGAATGGTACGACCTGAACATCTAATGACACAACTTTTGTCACATGTTTGGTTTGCCCATGATGTCTAGATATAAATAACCTCAAGGAAAATCATTTAAAGGGTTACGTTTATTGTCATAAACATATAATTAAGAATAATCATCAGTTGTAACAGGGTGGTAGTGATTAATACATGATCCCTCTCAGCATCATCAAAATACTTAAGTGAAATAAATATCTTTTTAAAAGTTTAAATTTAAAACTTCACTCAGGGTTTTAAAGGTACTTAGACACAGAATTGAAGGTACCGATTGCCACTTTTGCTAAGGATTAAGAATAAAGTTAAAATTTGTGAGTGTGAAAGGATGTGTCAATCAAACCAGGCAAAAAATTTAAAGTTTTAATAACTATTAAATGAAATAAGATTTTTTATTAATTTTTGAGTGAAATGCTATTAAAATATACGTATAAGTCGTAATATTATAGAGAAAATATTAACTTCAAATCTGTGTCCAAGTACCTTTAAACACTTCCGTGGATGTTTTTTCCACAGGGTTCATGATCCAGAGACAATGTTTGTAGACACGTACGTACGTGCATGCATGCACCGACTGTCCAAGTCCTATATTTATGAAACCTTACCAAAACCTTTCAGCAGTTTAAAACCTATAGTCATTTTCATTTACCATTGTGTATCATACAATCATTGAAGTATGTTTCAAAAGTTTCATAACATATGTAATCAATGTCTAATATTATCTTTCAAATATATTGACATTGTTTTCTTATTTGTAATTAGACATGCATCTGAAAGAAAAAAAAATGAAAAGCATTTTAATCTCTCGTTAAGACTGTTTACAGGGTTTAAGACATGGACTTCGGAATTTTCACACAAGGTACCAGATTCCGTTCCTGCGATTAGGCATTACCTTTTACCGAAGACTATACGGGCCTAGGGACATTTTTGTTGATCAAGTGAGTGTTTTTTTATTCAAAATTTGCGTGTAATTTTCAAGAATTCAAAAATTATAACAAAAACGATGATATTTTAAAAACGCTGAATGTCTGAACTAATAAAAACAACTAACCTTTCATGAACTAATGTGAATATTAAAAAAAAATTAAATACATTCAAATAATAGTATTGTGTTAATTGATTACTGAAATTTATGCTATTTTGATGCATTTTAATATTTCCTTCAAAGAAATGGAAAACATTGTGGACTCGTGTCCACAGAACATTACAGAGGTACTGGAATCCTCCAAAAGGTTGGGTTGTGGTCAGGACCAGTATGGGAATGATCAGTACATCTGTGTCCCAAACATTGACAAAACAGGACTCATAGAATTATGTTACAATGGGATCATGGGTATAATAGAACAAGGTAAGTACATGTAATTAGGTATTAAAGTAATGTACGAGTATAACAACATTTTAAGTACGTTTTTGTTAATGACATGAATCATCTTTTGTTTCATACCCGGGTAAATACATTGTAATTATACATATCGTAGAATGTATATTTCATTGCAAGTTAGAGAAATGGCAATGGAAAGAAAATCTTTCAAAATATTATCAATTCTTTGAATATATTCACTTGGAAATTGTATTCCCTTACAAAAGTAGCATATTCAACTTATGTTATAATCTACCATTGATAACTATAGTAAATCAATTTTTACCATAGTACATTAAAATATTTACTTTCAAATGCAGACTGATATATGTAGATGTTTTATATATATTCAAATTTTGAAAGTAACTTGGTGATATCAACTATTACCTATACTATTTTGAATGTCTACATATTTTGTTTATATAAAAAATAACATTTTTGCCAAGTAATTAAGAATATAAAGCCTCTAAATCTTAAAAAAATTCGAAACTTGAAATTGATATTTGGTAAATCAAAGTACATGTAACAAAGTATTTACTACAGGTACATGTAACTATAGTAAATTTTGTCAGAATTTAAAAAACGCAATAGTACTCTTAAAAAATTTATTTTTATGTAAAGATCCGCGTTACTTTTAAGAATTCATTATAATGATTGTGGAATTATTGATAAAAATATTAGACTGTTTTACAAAAGAACTTATTACAAAAAGACCAATTTTAATTTATTGTAAACATTTGCAAAAGTAATAATGAATTCAAAATTACTATCCTGAAACTATTTTTCTTAGTTATAAAAAGTTTAAAACCATATTCAAATAGATGCAAATAAAGAAGTGTAAGAAGTATAAATTTTGTTCTAACATGCAAGATCTTTTATAAAACGGACCCCTGCATGAACTATAATCAAGGTTACATATAAAGGAAGCTGATTAAAATGCCGATTGATAAATGAATTGCTTTTTTTTCAATTCATACAAATGTGCTTTTCCATTTATTATATAATTAAG
>NW_026938214.1:0-118200 GCF_032062105.1 Saccostrea cuccullata
GAGCACCATTTCCTTATATGGATCAATCAGGGCGGAGCAATTGTCATGACGTCAGCCTCATTATGACTTCATTACCATTTTTTTTTCATGTGTTGCCTTAACTGTACTGCGAATGACAAAGCTATTATTCATCATATTTATGGGAAGCATGCTCAGATAGTGTAGATTCAAGTTTGTTCAAATCATGCCCCCCGGGGGGTAGGGTGGGGTCAAAATGGCCGACCAAATTTTTACATAGAAAAATATATGAAAATTCTTTAAAAATCTTCTTCTCAAGAATGACAAAGCCATAATTCGTCATATTTATATGGAAACATGCTCAAGTAGTGTAATTCAAGTTTGTTTAAATGTGACCCCATGGGGAAGGGCGGGGCCAATATCCCACCAAAGTTTTACATAGAGATATATATAGGAAAATTCTTTAAAAATCTTCTTTTCAAGAATGACAAAGCCATTATTCATCATATTTATATGGAAGCATGTTGGTAGTGTAGATTCAAGTTTTTTCAAATCTGCCCCCCGGGGCTAGGGGGGGGGCCAAAAAGGCCGACCAAAATTTTACATAAAAATATATAGGAAAATTTTTTAAAAAATCTTCTTCTCAATCATTTTATAAAAAATAGCAAATCCATGATTAGACTACTTTTGGATTTAAACTAACATAAATAAAAATAAAAAAAACATTTTATACTAGTTCTCCCGTTGGTGCTCAGGTGAGCGATGTGGCCCATGGGCCTCTTGTTTTTTGTTTTAGTTGTGTTACTTAAATTGTGGTAGGCATTCTAGACACCTATTTTTGGGGGTTATTATATAGTTCAGTTGATGTATATTGAGAGAAACACATAAGTGCAGTCTCCATACTATCCCTTAAGTAAACCTGATCGAGTTCCGCTGTCTTGTCTTTGGATACCTGTATCAACACACGTTAACACAACCTAATGAAAAATATCTAGGACATGCTTACAAATAGTGTCTCCAAATTTTCCTGTGAAATAAAAATTATCTTCATGTATGTAATTAATAACATTTTGCATAATTTTTTAAACTTTGTCCGACCTCGCAAGGGTTTGTTAACGTTTTTGGGGGGGGGGGGGTAATATACGAAAAACGAATCATTCTGATATACCCAGACCCGATGGGTTATTAATCAATACTGCTTCATCTACTTTACTTCATTTCACTGTACATGTAACCAGGTCAGTGACATATAAATTATAAATAATAATTTATAAGTGAAATTACTCCCTTTGTAGGCACAAGGTTTACTCATGACAATTTCAGGTGATTGTGGTCATAACTTCTACCAGTCAAAAAAACCTTGCTGTGGAGTGGGGGTGTATCAATGCCCTTTTATCAATGCCCTTCTGGCACAAGCTTTAATGACATTACACCAATCTAATTAATTTCCCTTGAATTGATCATAGAGATAATTATTCGTATTGTATATCATGATGATAGTAACATTACCAATATCTCTCAAACTCAACCCTTTTCCATTGAGAATTCATTTATTTATTCATTTATTTTTATATTTTTTTTTTTTTTTTTTTTTTTTTTGGAATACTTTCCTACTGCTCCAGTTCGGATCCGGAGTATTTCCACCAAACCAAAAACTAGCGCACACTAGCATGAATAATATAATTTATCGTATATATGAAAGGATCATTGGGAATTGATATGTGCAGATAAGAAAAAAGGAAACTTGTCGAATATCTTGCTAAACGTTCTCTGAACCAGCCTAATATATTCTTAAAATAAGCTTATGATCGAATGTTTCGTTTTACGATATTTAACGAAGCGGACTCTTCTTATTCAAACCCACTGAGAATAGTCACTTTAAATATCTATTGAAATACTCTAATTATTAAGGTCTTCCGTTTTCCAACGGAACACCTTCTACTGATTCTGTTGGTTAAGCTTATTATTCTTTTTTTTTACTTCTGCTTCCTAGACCGCAAATTTGAGGCCTCATATCTCACTCATTTCCCAACGGATTTCGCTCAAGTTTTCAGAGGTTATAGACGTTAAAAAAACTCTATCAGAATGTTGACTAAAATTTCAAAAAGTCACGTCCAGTTTTGAGTTATTTCCCTTTAATGGAAAATTTATAGGCTTTCGTTTCCAGACAAAGGCTAAGAGACGGATTAAGCTACATGTAGAGCAGAAATTCTACTGATTTTAGATAATAGAAGGATTGGAGTTGTGCACATTGGTTTTTGTTTTTCGATTTCTTTATTCAAAATGGCGCAATATAGGGTCAAAAATTAGAACGCTTAAAAGAACCAACAATTACTCATATTTTGCTTTTTATCTTCTAAACTAAAAATATTGTGTTAAAATATATAGAACATAATTTGTGCAGAATTAAAAGATCTTTCAAACGATATCACGGAAAAAGGGCTGACCCCTAAATTAAGGGATCTAGAGGGGCCAAAAGTTTTTTCCAAATATCTCAAAAAGTATTGAGAATTTGTATACATTAAAAAAGCAAAGTTGTTAAAAATGTCAAGCTTAATCAAATGGAGTCGTCAAATTTACGCCCAGCGTCGTCACTTCCGGCCAAACGGGAAGTAGTCGGAAAACGCATATTTTTGCCGTTTTTGAAACGTTTTTGGGTAACATATGTCTCTGAGAGCTTAAAAATTAATTTTCCGTGCGTCGTCGTCACTTCCGGTCAAACCGGAAGTAGTAAAAATGGCTTATTTTTGCATTAATTAACATAGCGTTAAAGGATTTTAGGGCGTTATTATTCATATTTGTTAAAAATGAAAGCTACTGCCGGTCTAACAGGACGGAAGACCTACTCCTTGCTTTGCAACGAGCTTTGCTCTAGTTATCATTATTATTTTTTTTATTATATTTTTCTTGGCAGTACCTTGCACTTTTGGCTGAAGATTGTCACTTTTGAAAATTGATTGTTCGAATCATTCGATTGTCACTGCTGTTAACAAAAATGTATTATAGAACTTTCCTGACCCCCCACAAAAGAGCAGTATTAAGGTAGATAACTGCAACCCCAATCCAAAGAGCCAAGCCACGCAAACACAGGCATTCCGTATACATGTAATATTAACTCTTTTTTTGTCCCTCGCTTGAAAAGTGGGGGATATTTATTTGGGTTTGTACTTCCGTTCGTCCGTCCGTGTTTACAAGAGTGCATTTATTGGGTATTTTTCATTGAGGATTGTACTTATTGGGTACTTTTTGCTTATTGGGCATACCCAATAATAAATGTCGCTGAATTTGCTTAAAACATCCTAATTGGCTATTTGCAGGTTAGTACCCAACAAAACTTGGACACGACGATTTGTCCAAAAAAAGTGTCCAAAAAAGTTGCTTTCACGGACGCACAGTGTTTTGTTGTTTCAGTTTTACATTCGGAACTCTGAATTCTCGAGAGTTCCGAAGATCAACTTCCGTTGATCCTGATCATAACAACGTTTTTTTTCATGGAAAAAAAATATGTCGACTAAGAAACACTTAATGTCAACAAGATTGTCTGATTGACAAGAGAAAAGGTAATTTTATTCGATTAATATTCATCCATTTCTGGGTTCTTGTTTAAGGAAAATAGATTTTAATGTAATTTTGAAAACAATTGCAGGGTTTGACATTAAGCTTTTGGAATACTAGACCAGTCGGGCTACTCTGACAAATTTTACTAGCCCTGACCCTTAAACCACTAGCCCCGACTAAACTTGAAAAAAAAATATAAAGTACAAAATACTGATAATTCTTTTTTCCGTGGAGATGATGAAAATCCATATTTAAATAACATTTTTCAGCACAACTGTTTATGTGTATAATTCTTCAGCTGTAATTCAAATTCATGTTGTGCAAATTTGTTAGAATTTTGATCAGGAATATGGAGATCATACAAAAATGAAGCGCGGTAGAGAAATCTGCTAAGAACTAAAAAATGGATTTTGACGTCAAGGGCGGAGCAGCGAACATACCTAAAATTTTGTGTAGCGCAATGTAGAACTCTTTTGCAGACTCAAAGACCTGCTAAAACAATAACAACGAGAAAAAAAAATGAGTTAGGGTTTGTTATTTCATTAGTATCCATTTTTTTTACAATGAATTCAACCAGAGTAAAATCAAAAGCTCCGGACAACCATCAGTTATTACGTACGGTATTAATATCGTTACGGTATTAATATCGTTTACCTGCGTTGCATAAATCGGCAGAGCATGATTTTATGTCATCTTTTTCAAGAAATGAAAATTTTACACTCAGATAGCAACAGCATACATTTTTAAGGAAGTTTAAGAAAAGAGACTTTGATTTTCGTATTGTAATATGTAATTACAAAGAAGGAAAAGTATACATGCTTCCCGATCGTTTTACATGCGAAACCATCTTCGGCTGACGTGACGTTAAATTACGTAGCTATGCTGCTCCGGGTCGATACACATATGTATGTTTATCATTTCACCGAAACTTTTCTTATTAACATAGGAATTAAAAATTTTGCATAAGAGTTTTATTCGTTCTCTATAATATGTTGATGAATTTTCATGAAGGTATCTCCGTCCTTTATGGAGTAAATGTAATTGTCTCAATAATTTCCGAGCAACTCTCGTATACATGTGGTTTTTCGTGTTTAGTCCTAATTTAATTAACTTGTATACAGTATTAATATTGATACCATTAAAAATGCTCAGAGAGTTTAAGTATAGTAAAAAATAATTCAATTATTTATTTACATGGTTTACCGATGTCGGAAACTTGAATCTTTCGACAATGACAATCCTAACTACTCAGCCATTTCCATGCTTATTGTTTTTCTCTAGGAAAATGACCGAGTAGTAACGAATGCCAACAATTAACTGTTCTTATAAATAGCGCTTCAGTCATGCTGTCTGTAAAGTATGTAGTTTCCTTCTACTATGCAGTTAGAAACGTATCAATTTTATTTTTTCATCGACAATAAATAATTTGTTTCAAAATATATAATTTTATTTATTTTTTTACACGACCAGTCGGTCTAGTACACAGATATTTTACCCGACCGGACCAATCTTTTACTAGACTCAGTCGGTCGGACGTGCTTTCATGTCAAACCCTGAATTGTGCACAAAATTAAAATAGATATATCGGAAAAATTAATCCTAAGTTGCACTTGTTTGTATTTTGAATTTTCTCTGTCTTTTTAACTCTCTTGAGGGCGAGAAGTATTTAGCAAATGATCGAATATTGTTAGATAATCTTTAATAAATCGAAAGTGTTAAATATTTGATTTTATAACATAACCAACAAATTATGTTCTGACAATGTATATTGGAAAGGGAAATGAAAATTTTAACAATCGTGTGTCCATAAATCAGCTGTAAATTATCGGTTCATGTAGACAATATTACAATTGCAAAGTGAGCTGAGATGATGATAAATGGGATAATTGACAACAACTTAATAATTGCATGTAAGTTTATCTCATCTAATATGTAACTTTGGAGATTCATTGTATTACTGAAAAACTTTCAGTCAAAATAGTGCTTCTTTCTGTCTTTGATTTTGAGTGTCTGCTTTATTTCGATTTTTTTTTTTAAATTATTGTTTTTGTCATTTGTTTTAATTAATTTAAGTAGCGGTCTCTGTAAGAATCATGCAAAATTCAATACAGGTGGCATACTCAAAATTAATTTAAAAAGTTAATAATTTTTAGCAAAAGGGTGCTCCAAATTCATTTAAACCAATCATTACTTTTGTTTCTGTTTATTTAATTTAAATTTGGACTTTTTGTTACATGGTTAGCAATATCAGATTTCCTATGTAATCAATGCAAATAAAAAATTTTAAAATATTCTATTACCTCTATTACCAGTTAACCCCATAAGTTTGGTATTAAAAATCTTAATATTTGTGGCTTTATGTGTTTTATTATCAAAATGGATTATTTGGAAACCAATGCATCTCTTTGTAAAGAAGGGTAATAAAACTGTGTATGTTTATCCCAAATAACCCCCCTTTGTGGAACTCTTCAGCGTTGAAGTTAACAATAGCAGCAGAAACAATATGGCAGAAAAAGATCCTAACTCAGGACAGACTACACATATCTGCAGTCTTCCTTTGTTTACTGACACTTCAGGCCAATTTTCACCGGATAGTGCAGAGTTAGTCTACTTGAAAGATTGTAATAGATCAGTTTCTGGCCATTTGCGGTTTCTGAGTATTTCTTATGACCAGAAGTACATTACAGAAGGATTGTTGATTTGTGTACGAGTTGGTATTTTCTGTCTCATTCCATATTTTACCGTCTGTCTCTATCACCGTAGCTCTTTGGGATTAAATTGGAAGAGAAAAACATCCTGTGTCTTCCTGGGGCACAATGGAAAGTGCAAAGGTGATAGGCCTATCTCACTGAGAACAATACTGAAATTGATATAGGGTACTATAACTTTTTCACATGATGGGTGTGTAATTAGCATCGTGCTACACCCGAGGTTTCCATTTTTGAGGATGAGGCTAGTGGTTTTCTGCACTGAGGAATCCCCTTGTGCTATTAGGAATTTTAAAATACACATGTAATACATGAAAAGCACCACTGGTATTTTCACTCTTTTTTGCTATTAAATTCCCTAATATGGAAATATTCCAGACAGCATGCTCATATTATCCATAAATCTCCACAATTGCATCCATTTTGCAGTACTACAAGACTGATTCACTTAAAAAAAATCTTTTATATCCTTATTTGATTGTTTTGTTTTGAACATATTTTATCGTATAATTCATACAATGGGATTGGCTACAAGTTCTTGCAACTTAAAAGAACCTCTCCCTGTAATATATACAATAATTAAATTAGTGATTGCCAAAATAACAATTTAAGGTGTAAAGTTATACATATACATGATAAATACAAAATATTTTAAGTTAATACAAAATATTTCAAGTTAAAACACTTACTAAAGATTCAGAGTTCTTAAAATTTGTAGATCTATAATGATACATGTAAATGGTTACAATTATAACAGTTATTTGGAAGAAAAAAAAAATATATATATATATGACAGTAATGATAATAAATAATAAACATGTTCACAAGCAAAATTCTCGCAACATAAACAAACAAAGCTGTACAGATATGATTAACTGACAAAGAAACAGAAGAAAAACGGATCAAAATCTACCTGAATCACGAATGAACCTTTGGACACAGTGACATATTTTGTTATTCATGTCAACTGACAACGAATCATTTCCAAATAATAAGAGATGGGAGTTGACTATTGCCAAGTGACTATATTGTAAAATATTGTTTAAGAGGCAATTTCTTTGCCGATCATATTTTTTACATACAAAAAAGAAATGGTATACATCTTCAATTTGTCCACATGAACAGTTAGGAGAGTCAATTATATTTCTTCGATAAAGATCATTATTAAGTATACTACTGTGCCTTAATTTTGTGTGAATTATATTTAAATAGCGTTTCCCAATTGAAAAATACGAAGGTGGCTTTGAGGGATGTGAACATATTCTTGTTTTAAATTTACTAATAGAGGTTGTGTCTCTCACGTCTTTAGAAAGGGAATTCCAGGTATTAATTGCAGAGGGTACAAAAGATTTTTTAAAAGTTTCAAGTCTACATTTGGGAATAGAGTAATCTTCTGTGTTTCTTGTATTATATGTAGATTCAATTCAATCCTTATTTGAATTCCCCCATTTCCTTTGTTTAATATAGCACTATTTGCTTGTACATATATGCCTCACAGATATCTCATTTTTAAATTATATACATTCACTCAATCAGCTCAGTGATAAGTGTCATGTAATTATGTAGCTTTTTTTAAGCCATATATGGCGTAACTGATAAAAAAATATATTTTTGAAAAATAAAAAATTAAGTAAAGAAATATAAATGTAGTTAATACATTTAAATTAGAGCTTTTCATACAATTTGCAGCACGGAAAACACGTCGTTTTATCTAATAATACGATTTTATCTTCTCTGTAATGTATTATTTAAATCTTTTGTATTTTCTTCCAAGTCGGAGAAAATTCCGAGAATCCAAATTAAATTTTGATATCTTTATAGCCCAATTGACTTAGATTTTGTAATTTACGGAAATTTTCTATTTTTATCATGTTTATATAAAGTAATGATACAAATAATAAGTTCTTATAATTTCAGTCTAATAATTTTCATTGTACATACGCCATATATGCTTTAAATGATTCAAGATAAAAACAAAATGATTTTTGCTTCGTTTTAATTGGACGAACTACAGTACAGGCCACGAGTTTTCCGCAAAAAACACGGGGCCCCGTGGACCGCAAGTCCACGCTTTAGCGTGGACCTCGAACCTTGTCGGCGTCTTTGAAGTCAGCGTTTCTGTGCACCGTGTAACACGGTGTGTCACAGTATTTTAAACATTCTCATTCCCTTTATTCAATAAAATTAAATCAACTTTCTTTCGAAATATTTGTTGTACTTTTTCCTTAAATCAATATTGGTAATTTATCGCATACAGATAATTAAACTAATAAGATGCCTTAAAACTTAATAACAACGTACTCGTGTCCGGCAAAAAAATATACAGTCACGTATCAAGTTAAATACTAATTATATTAGTCATAAAAAGTTCAATAGACTATTATTATATTACATTAAGAGGAAACACGCTTTCATAAATGAATTACTTGATTGTCTCTACTTTCGATTTTGATTTTAACTGTGTTCAATTAAATCGTTGATACAAGATCGTTATTCCCTACGTATTACATATCAGATGCGTGATTATATTAAGTGAATTAATTATTTTGTAAGAAATTAAAATGTACATTTACTGTGTGTAGAGTAAATAAAAAAAAAGGTATCAGACTCGCACATTAATTCTGCTCTTTGATACCGATACTCGCGAATCATTGGACAGGTTCAGATGAGGATTATTGCAGGTAGACTAACACTAAAAATCTGTAATTATGTAAAATATGGAGATAAATATTAAATGCGGTAAACTCGAAAATCCACTGAACAGGCAGAGATAATAATCTGAATAATTTCATTAATTAAAATAGTTATAAACTTAGTAAACACGCTGAATACAAAAATCACAGCCGAATTTTTGGCAAATGAAATGTGCTAACTTCAGTACGAATATTACTTCATTCTGAAATATATCGTGTGAAAAGAAAAAAACGGTTCGAGAAAACATATAGATATTTAGCGATTTTTAAAAATCCCCCCCCTTCTAAAAAAGCGATACGAATCAGCTAGTTAAAACTTTATCAGAAGTCTGCAAATTTATGTTATGTTTTTTTTTTAATCTTAATCTACGGGATACATTCTTATTTGTGTCTGAAAAAGGAGAAATAAATAACAAATACATGTAAGTTTATAATTGTTGTTGTAGTGAAACCTGGAAGATGAATTTCGCATATCAGTTGAGTGTGTTACATGTATACACTTGCTGTGGTCAGAGCTAAAGAATTTGAAAGGTGTGATAAACATACGGCGCCCCTGGCCCACCGGCAGGGACCCAATATATTTTTGAACAGGTGTGAACTCGGAACTGACCATAAGATTGTTTCAAATCACAAGAGAAATAAAATTTACGCGTAAACAGGCTTTCAAGGTCACCTAGCGTCATGGGATTTTGATTGGCAGGTGATGCACGAGAATTTTTTGCGTACAGCATATACGGAGAACGAATTAATTGCATTAAATGGGTTGAATATAAACAAAAGTTGTGGCAATTAAATAGAATTATAGAATGATTTGTTGTGACCTCCGTAACTTAAATAAAACGAAGAATTAAAAAAAAATTACAGACTATATGTTAAAAGGGGGTTGTATGAGTCTCTCTTTCTCTCTCTCTCTCTCTCTGGTATAGCTTTTTATACACTTTACAAGAAAAGACAAACAAATTAAACTAACTACTTACACTGAAAGGATTTTAAAATTTTAAAAACATAACGTAGAGAATACTACTCTTTGAAAATAATGTTTGCTGTTACAAGAAATACGCTTTGAAATTATTGCATTAATTTCGTGTTTCTGTTGACGATTTTCGCATTCACATTCAGAATAATTCAAGATGAACAAAATAAATGTATTTTAATAAGGAATATACATTGTAATGCTTGGATCGTACACTAGTACTGTACATGTTAAAATCATGAACATAAATACAGCTCCGATTTAATTTTATGATTATTGTACTATGTATACAATGTATGTGACACGAATGCACCTCGACGCCATTTCTTCTTCCTTTGTTACGTGAACACATGAGATTAAATTATTCATTTAAAATAAAATTCATAATTTTGATTTTGTGACGTGGATGAATAATTTTACTAAAATATAAATTTCTAGACACATAGTTAATTCAAATGAAAATCATCTAATTTTTTTTTTACCGATATCTAATCTCAATATAATGCGTGCCATTTGAAGTCCAATATCTGGAAGAATAAAAACGATTTATATATATACATAACCAAAGTTATAAATTGTCATCAAAACTTATTATCAAATTTTTATCAGAAACAAACGATTTTGTCTGTAATACTATTTACACGGTGCAGCTTGGAGGAGAATTTTCTGGACATGCAACGGAACGAAATTTACTGGACACGGTGCGACACGGAGGGCACTAGCTGAGATTTCTCTAGACACGGTGCGGCACGGTGTGTCTACCTGTATATTTCAAATCCACACACACCGTGCTACACCGTGTACACGGTGTAACACAAAGCGTTTCACACAGTGTTTTTTCCACCGAGCGTTGCGGAAAACTCGTGGCCTGTACTGTAGTGAATGACCAGAAAAGGAATATTTAAAATCTTTTTTTTTATTATTTTTTTAAATCATTAATTTATATATGATTAAATTTTACTAGCGAAAATTAAATTAAACTTTAATTTTAAATAACCATCTGTAGTTAATACCCTGACTTTTTTCACGGTGAACTTTTTGGGTACTTTTTGCTTTTTGAAATGTTACTTTTTAATTTTTGCCTCTATATTTGGGCTTGTCACTTTTTACTCCGGGATAGTAACTTTATCGCCACCAAGCTGTGGATTAGTTCTTGATTTCCTTTATTGCACAGCGATGACTTTGATTTAATAGCACAAAAAGCTAATGGGTTTACGTATGTGAATTTATATGATTAATGCTTACTTGTGATTTTAGGATAACTGGAGATAATGATTCCTTTTTTCCATTGATATTACATAAATATTTTCCTAAGTATTATGTTACAATAAATTGGTATAGATTTTTTTTTATAAAAGTAATCAATAATTGCAATGGAAATTAAAACCATAATCATGTTCATTGAGGATTTTCAATATGTAACAGGTCAAACAGGAACTTCAATTGTGAACATTGCAGAGAACACATTCGTCAGAAGATGACCCTCAGAAATAGGAGAATTGTAAGTAATCAGTAAAATGAACAGGAATATTTCATGCCAACCATAAGATTTTTAGAGACATTTTCGCTTCTTAAATTAGAAAAGATAGAGGGAAAAACTTGTACATACTACATAACTACTAGGCAAACCGACCTTTGACTGCAGGAAAGCTTTTGGTATGTGCAATACAGCTACATAAAACCTCTTTAGTATTCATGTTAAGTTTGAGAAAGTACCTTAGTATTTTTTCTAGTGTTTGCCAACATGTTCATGCACACTGTTTGCTTGTTTGTACTATCATTTTATTTTAAATTCTTCAGATGTCCTTTACATTTGCCAGTTTTGAATCATTTGTTTTAAGGGCATCTGAGGGTTGGTTCCAGAACTTAATTAATTGTAAAGTAAATACTGGGGTACTATACGGTCATAGGTTATGTTAGTACATTTATAACATTTTGTTCTGATAGAGGTGGCATGCAGGAAAAGAAACAATACTAGATACCACTTCAAAGGAATAAAACAGCTTCATCTAATTCTTGTAGGTGTATTTTATTTAAGGATGACTACTTCATGTCTGATGTGCTGAAAGTTATTCATAATCTGGTTGACTGTAATTTTTCATATTTTCAACTTCCATCCAGCTTAGTCAATTTTAATTAAATTTTGTGCAAAGCATTCCCCAGGAAGAGGGGATGGAGTGTCAAGTGTGTCTCTGTCACTGTCAATATAATTTCAAAGCAGTAAGTAAGGTTTTGGGTCAATTTTAAATCCTCTATAGCAGAACCATTGGGCTAAAAACAATACTAATGTGAAAATTTTATCAATAAATGTAGAGATGTTTTTGAAGATTACGACCCCTAATGTACTAATAGTGTTACATTAGAAGTATAAAATTTGCAAGGAATAGGTGTAAAATCTTTTTAAAATCTCCTTCTTAACAATCAGAAACTAACATACTGTCTAATAATTATGCAACATCGTTTTGTGTGTTGAATGATGATTCCATTTTAATAAAATCATGGCGGATGGGGGTTAGGATGAAGATGCAGTTAGACATAGAAAGAAAAAAAAAGAGTCGATAGAATTTAGTTTTTCTTCCATTTTATTTATCCATACATATTTCTGAATAAGAAATATACTTCTTCTTCTTGGTTCGGTTTGATCAACATAAAGGGTGATCTTGCTGTAGTCAAGAAAAACATGTTTATACGGCAAAGAAATGCCTTAAGTTTATCTAATTGCAGAATGAATAAAATGGACAGAGGCAGAACTGCAGAACTGAAGGAGATGCATGAAATGAGGAATGTTTCAAAGATTGCCTGAGCATAACACTGCTACTGGATAAACATATGGCAATATAAAGGAGCAAGGTCAATTTACGTATCATACAGTATAGGCCATGAGAGACCCTGAAGAAAAAAGTATTGAACAGAAACAAAAATAAAACCATTTTGACATTTATTGAAATATAGGATCAAAGTCTTACATGTAAAATTTGGGCATGTAATGACTTTTTTCTAGCTCTAAGACTTATAACAGTGATGATTTGATTTCTTTATCCCGATTTGTCGAAAAGATTTGGACATAGTGCATCAATTATTTCAAAGTTTTGTTACAATGAATTCATTCATTGTACTTGTAACTGAGTTTTCTGGTGCGACACTGTTTTATCGGCTTCAAAACTAAGTTTGTGATTTCCAAACCAGATTAATGAGATCATGTAAAATCTTTGAATATCGGTGACTATTTAATCCATTCTTTTACATCTCAGAAGTATTTTTATTATTACAGGGAAAATATGCATCGTACATGTATCTGTAATAAGCAAGATTATAGAAATTTTCCATATAATACAACACAATCTTAGCAACTGAAGGCAAATATTTTATCAAGGGTGTGATCTATTTATCAATATGGTTTTCAGCATCTTGCTCTACCTGTAATGACTTGCTCCAAGTTCCAATATTTAAATTTAAATTTTGCAAACATGGTTGTACATGTAAAATTCTTTAAAAGCCAAATAGTTAAGGCACAAAATGCTTATATATTTCCTATCATTTGTAAAGTGTACACTGAATGAGATGTGGAATATTAGAATTAAAGTATTAAATATGTTTTGGACTTATATATGCTTATGCAGATAAATTTGAATTCAACTAGGGAAGGTAAATGTCATACTTATTGAGTTTGCAATCTAATGCAAGAGTATAAATATCCAAGGCAAATTTGACAATTTTAATGAAGGGTAAAAGTAACCCAAGAAGAATTGGACAGGTAAACATCACCCATTGGGTTTTATTCTAATGTTGGGATGTAATATCCAAGAAGAGTTGAACCAATGTCCAATACCTATTGGGTTTTCTTTCCCATGAAAAAAATTGAGTAACCCAAGAAGAATGTCCAATACCTTTTAGTTTATATACTATTGAAGGGATGAAGATATCCAAGAGGAATTGGACAGATGTCCATTACATGTTGGGTAGTATTCTGATGAGGGGATTCTCAAGAAACCCAAGAATTGGACAAGTGTCCATTGCCTGTTGGGTGGGATGTCGATATCCAAGAGGAGTTGGACAGGTGTCCATTACCCGTCCGGACACACATTTAGTTATATATTGGGTACATCAAGTCCAAGTCCTATTGGATACTGCTTATTGGATACAAAAAAATGTACACACGAGAGAGCATTATCTTGGTAGTATCTGTTCAAATCTTATTGGATATTAATCCTTGTGTCCGTATTTTATTGTTTTTTTTTTCTTATTGTTTTTTATTCATTTCAAATTTAATATATATTTAATATTTGCTGGTAAATTCAGACAAGACTGAAAACTTTTGGTTTTGAACCCATATTTTTGTCAATTTCTGTGATATAGCACTTTTATTGTAACACCTTACTATTTTGTTCTAAGCAATAAGGATATACACCTGTATATTTCAAAATATCTATTATTAAAATATATGAATACCTAAGTTCAAAAAACTGAATTGTGAAAATACAACTCAACACATCTCAGACTCTGTTCAACCTTTCTTGAATAACAAAATTAAGTATTTAAGGAGAAACCTTTTTGAATCATGACCAATTAATAATAAGCAAATGCCCATTACATGTTGGACAGAATGAAGGTATCCAACATGTACAGGCATTGGACAGGTGTCCAATACCTGTTGGGTTGTATTTTGACGAAGGGATTAAACTACCCAAGAACAATTAAACATGTGTACATTGTCCAATTCTATTTGGGTTTCTTGAATCTCCTAATCAAAAACAGCCCAACAGGTAATGGACATCTGTCCAACTCCTCTTGGATATCTACATCCAACCCAACAGGTAATGGACAGTTGTCCAATTCTTCTTGGGTTTCTTGAATTGTGTCATCAGAATACCACCCAACAGGTAATGGACATCTGTCCAACTCCTCTTGGATATCTACAGCCCACCCAACAGGCAATGGACACTTGTCTAATTCTTGGGTTTCTTGAATCTCTTCATAAAATACAACCCAACAAGTAATGTACACCTGTCCAACTCATCTTGGATATCTACATCCCACTCAACAGGTAATGTACACTTGTCCAATTCTTCTTGGGTTTCTTGAATTGTTTCATCAGAATGCCACCCAACAGGTAATGGACATCTGTCCAACTCCTCTTGGATATCTACATCCCACCCAACAGACAATGGACACTTTTTTAATTCTTGAGTTTCTTGAATTGCATCATCAAAATACAACCCAACGTGTTTACGAGAGTGCATTTATTGGGTATTTTTCATGCCAAGATTGTACTTATTGGGTACTTTTTGCTTATTGGGTATACCCAATAAGAAGTGTCGCCGAATGTGCTTAAAACACCCTAATTGGGTATTTGCAGGTTTGTACCCAACAAAACTTGGACACCACAATTTGTCCAAAAAAGTGTCCAAAAAAGTTGCTTTCACGGACGCACCGTGTTTTGTTGTTTCAGTTTTACATTCGGAACTCTAAATTCTCGATAGTTCCGAAAATCAACTTCCGTTGATCCTGATCATAACAACGTTTGTTCTCATGGAAAAAAGTATGGCGACTAAGAAACACTTAATGTCAACAAGATTGTCTGATTGACAAGAGAAAAGGTAAGTTTATTCGATTAATATTTAACCATTGGGTTCTTGTTTAAGGAAAATATATTTTAATGTTATTTTGAAAACAATTGTGCACAAAATTAAAATAGATATATCGGAACAATTAATCCTAAGTTGCACTTGTTTGTATTTTGAATTTTCTCTGTCGTTTTAACTCTCTTGAGGGCGAGAAGTATTTAGTAAATGATCGTATATTGTTAGATAATCTTTAATAAATCGAAAGTGTTTATTATATAAATTTATATCATAACCAAATAAGTATGTTCTGACATCGATATTGGAAAGGGAAATGAAAATTTTAACAATCGTGTGTTCATAAATCAGCTGTAAATTATCAGTTCATGTAGACAGTATTACAATCGCAAAGTGAGCTGAGATGATGATAAATGGGATAATTGACAGCAACTAAATAATTGCATGTAAGTTTATCTCATCTGATATGTAACTTTAGAGATCCATTGTATTACTGAAAAACTTTCCGTCAAAACAGTGCTTCTTTCTGTCTTTGATGTTAAATCGAGATCCTAAAAAGGCCATGGTAATCAAGGAATCAAAAGGGCACTTTGTATCGCGACAGGATCTCAAGAGGGCACTTTGAAAACAAATGTTAATGACATTGAAATTATATTTAACATTTTTTTTTAATTTTTACATACTATAACATGTTTTATTACTTATAATATCCTTTCATAATGAAATTTTTATTTAAAACAAATAAATTAAAGATAAATTCATATATCTGTATTCCATTTCTTTTTATTAAACAATGTTTTAATTATTGATTCAGAAACAAAAAGAATTTTAAAAAGGCATTTGTATCCAATTTCTTCAATAAAAAAAGTACTGAGGTTACGCTTGAGAAATTAATGGTGTTAATCTAGCTGAAACAGGTGCAAAAATTATAAAAGTTTGGAGGTATGATTGTTTTTTTCCTGCTTGGACTGTTATTTGTTTACAAGTACGGACAATTTAAATCTTAAAGGAAAATACTTTTTTCAGAGAAGGGGGGATGGGCATTTTGAAAAATACATATACAGACCATTCTCTTTACTTGGAAAATATTCTATCAACATGATCATGTGAAAACTGGTCTTACTGCCATGCATAATTTGTTTTTTTTTTTTTTTTAAAAACTCGGGCTTTAATTAGAAACTTTGACCCTCAGCTTGTCAAATCTATCAGTTCAATCAAGGAAACTAACTTAGTTCGTTGTTTTTAAGCCTTTTTATTACATTACATTCTGTTTTTGGTACACTGTAAGTATTTTTTTCAGAAAAAATACAATTTTTTTAATTCATGTTGTACTATGTGTTTTATTCTACTTTCGGTTTATAAAAAAACGATCCTGATTTTTATTAGTTAATAATTTACAAGTTTAATTATCTTTGGTCTTGGGCTAATTCTTGCATAATCAATGCAGGCAAATGACAGATTCTAAAGTTAAATCCTCTACCCTGACAGCCTGAGGCATGTTAATTAGCCCGGTGGCTGTGTTCGTGCGTTCAAGCTTGAAGTGATTAAATAAAGGGATTATCAGCATGCACTGAATAAACAGAACAGCAAAGGAATATCGCCTAAACTGGGCATATTTATTAATTCTAGGTTAGGAAATCAGGGCATAGCGCTGGAAAAAAGGGCATGGCGCCGCGCCATGCTAGTTTGCTTTAGATTTAACACTCATCAGATGAGTGTCTGCTTTATTTTGATTTTTTTAAATTATTGTTTTTGTCATTTGTTTTAATTAATTTAAAACAATACTAAAATTGATATAGGCCTACTATAACTAATTCACATGATGGGTGTGTAATTAGCATCGCGCTACACCTGGGGCTTCCTTTTTTGAGGATGGGGCTAGTGGTTTTCTGCGCTAAATTCCCTAATAGGGAATTATTCCAGACAGTATGCTCATATTATCCATAAATCTCCACAACTGCATCCATTTTGCAATACAAAAAGACTGATTTACTTAAAAACGATCTTTTATTTCCTAATTTGAATCCCCGCTTTCTTTTGTTTAATATAGCAATATTTTGTTGTACATATATGCCTCACAGATATCTCATTATTAAATTACATACATTCACTCAATCAGCTCAATGATAAGTGTCATGCAATTATGTAGCGTTTTTTTAAGCCATATATGGCGTAACTGATCAAAAAATATATTTTTGAAAAATACAAAATTAAGTAAAGAAATATCGGAGAACGGAAAACACGTCGTTTTATCTAATAATACGATTTTATCTTCTCTGTAATGTATTATCTAAATATTTTGTATTTTCTTCCAAGTCGGAGAAAATTCCGAGAATCCAAATTAAATTTTGATATCTTATAACGCAATTGACTTAGATTTTGTAATTTACGGAAAATATCCATCTTTATCATGTTTATATAAAGTAATGATACAAATAATTAGTTTTTATAATTTTAGTCTAATAATTTTCATTGTACATACGCCATATATGGCTTTAAATGATTCAAGATGAAAACAAAATGATTTTTGATTCGTTTTAATTAGACGAACTAGTGAATGACCAGAAAAGGAATATTTAAATATTTATTTTTTCTTTCTTCATTTTTTTAATTTATTAATTTATATATGATTAAATTTTACTAGCGAAAATTAAATTAAACTTTAATTTTAAAAAGAATCATCTGTAGTTAATACCCTGAATTTTTTTACGATGAACTTTTTTTCAATATTAATGTTACTTTTTAATTTTCGCCTCTATATTTAGGCTTGTCACTTTTTACTCGGGGATAGTAACTTTATTGCCACTAAGCTGTGGATCAGTACTTGATTTCCTTTATTGCACAGGGATGACAATGATTTAATAGCACAAAAAGCTAATGGGTTTATGTATGTGAATTTATGATTAGTGCATACTTGAGATTTTAGGATGACTGGAGATAATGATTCCTTTTTTCCATTGATATTACATAAATATTTTCCTAAGTATTATGTTACAATAAATCTGTTTAGATTTTTTAAATAAAAGTAATCAATAATTACAATGGAAATTAAAACCATAATCATGTTCATTGAGGATT
Source organism: Saccostrea cuccullata (assembly GCF_032062105.1). Lineage (NCBI taxonomy): Eukaryota > Metazoa > Mollusca > Bivalvia > Ostreida > Ostreidae > Saccostrea > Saccostrea cuccullata. Next base: position 18,548 of record NW_026938214.1, read on the forward strand.
TTCAATATGTAACAGGTCAAACAGGAACTTCAATTGTGAACATTGCAGAGAACAGACTCATCAGAAGATGACACTCAGAAAAAGGACAATTGTAAGCAATCAGTCAAATGAACAGGAATACTTCATGCCATCCATAAGATTTTTAGAGACATTTTCGCTGCTTAGATTAGAAGAGATAGAGGGAAAAAAAAACTTGTACATACTAAATAACTACTAGGCAATCAGCCTTTAACTGCAGGAAAGCTTTTGATATGTGCAATACAGCTACATAAAACCTCTTTGGTATTCATGTTAAGTTTGAGAAAGTACCTTAGTATTTTTTCTAGTGTTTGCCAACATTTTCATGCACACTGTTTGCTTGTTTGTACTATCATTTTATTTTAAATTCTTCAGATGCCCTTTACCTTTGCCAGTTTAGAATCATTTGTTTTAAGGGCATTTGAGGGTTGGTTCCAGAACTTAATTAATTGTAAAGTAAATACTGAGGTACTATACGGTCATAGGTTATGTTAATACATGTATAACATTTTGTTCTGATAAAGGTGGCATACAGGAAAAGAAACAATACTAGATATCACTTCAAAGGAATAAAACAGCTTCATCTTGTAGGTGTATTTTATTTAAGGATCACTACTGTAAACGTGGAAATTTTGACGATGTGCTAATTTTGACTATATTGACGATTTGTCTTTCCTCGTCAAAATTTACACTCGTTAAACTTCACTTCATATATAGCGTCACAACACACATTGACCAGTGTACAAGTTTACCTTTAACGAGGCTAGGGAGTGACAGCCATTTTTAGACTAATTCAATCTTCTTTAAAAAGAGAGCTCCATATAAAGATATACAAAATGATGAAATTCGAAAACTAAAGTACATGATTTTTTTTCTTTGTCAAATGATAGTTGACAGCTAAAAATACCATGTACCTAAAAAAATTAATTTAAATCTGGTGGTTAATTTGGGATTAATTTGTTGACCCTCCAGCCTCCTTAAATTTTCTCGGCGTTCCTCTTCTAATGTAGAGTTAGTTATTGTTAATTTCCTTTGTAAATATATATGAAAACATCGTAATATATAATCACACTTTTTAAAAACAATTGCATCTAAGCTTGTGAATCAAATACTTGCATGCGTAACTTAGCGTAATTATCACGCCGTGCTTGACCAATTTTGAACGCTTAAAATGAAAACAAAATACAAAAGGGTAATTTATGTTATCAAATCTTACACATATAGATTAATTATATGGTTTTTGCCATCTTGCACACTGTAGATGGTCTAACTCTTAACTCTGCAATTCATTTTTTACTTTGTGAATTCAAAGATACATAACTCTCGATTAAATATTTCGTCCAAATTAACACTCGTCAATTTTCGTAAACAAAGAGTCTTCAATTTTTCAACTCGTCAATATAACCACGTTTACAGTACTTCATGTCTGATGTGCTAAAAGTTATTCATAATCTGTTTGACTGTAATTTTTCATATTTTCAACTTCCATCCAGCTTAGTCAATTTTAATTAAATTTTGTGCAAAGCATACCCCAAGAATGATGGATGAAGTGTCGTTAACAAAAAGTCTTCAATTTTTCAACTCGTCAATATAACCACGTTTACAGTACTTCATGTCTGATGTGCTAAAAGTTATTCATAATCTGTTTGACTGTAATTTTTCATATTTTCAACTTCCATCCAGCTTAGTCAATTTTAATTAAATTTTGTGCAAAGCATACCCCAAGAATGATGGATGAAGTGTCAAGTGTGTCTCTGTCACTGTCAATATAATTTCAAAGCAGTTAGTAAGGTTTGGGTCAATTTCAAATCCTCTTTACAAGAACCATTGGGATAAAAACAATACTAATGTGAAAGCTTTATCATTAAGTGTAGAGATGTTTTTGAAGATTGTGTACCCCTAATGTACTGATAGTGTTACATTAGAAGTATAAAATTTTCAAGGAATAGATGTAAAATCTTTTTAAAATCTCCTTCTTAACAATCAGAAACTAACATACTGTCTAATTAATATGCAACATCGTTTTGTATGTTGAATGATGATTCCATTTTGATAAATTTATGGCGGATGGGGGGGGGGGGGGTAGGATGAAGTTGCAATTAGACATAGAAAAAAAAAGAGTTTATAGAATTAAGTTTTTCTTCCATTTTATTTATACATACATATTTCTGAATAAGAAATATACTTCTACTTCTTGGTTGGGTTGGATCAACATAAAGGGTGATCTTGCTGTAGTCAAGAAAAACATGTTTTAAACGGCAAAGAAATGTCTTTATCTAATTGCAGAATGAATAAAATGGACAGAGGCAGAACTGAAGGAGATGCATGAAATGAGGAATATTTAAAAGATTGCCTGATCATAACCACTGCTACTGGATAAACATATGGCAATAAAAAAGAGCAGGGTCAATGGAGGTATCATACAGTATAGGCCATGAGAGACCCCAAAGAAGAAAGTATTGAAGAGAAACAAAAATAAAACCATTTTGACATTTATTGAAATACAGGATAAAGTCTTACATGTAAAATTTGGACATGTAATGACTTTTCTCTAGCTCTAAGACTTATAACAGTGATGATTTCATTTAATATCTTTATCCCAATTTGTCGAAAAGATTTGGACATACTGCATAAATTATTTTAAAGTTTTGATACAACGAATTCATTCATTGTACTTGTAACTGAGTTTTCTGGTGCGACACTGTTTTATCTGCTTCAAAACTAAGTTTGTGATTTCCAATTCAGATTAATGAAATCATGTAATATCTTTTAACATTGGTGATTTTTTAATCCATTCTTTTACATCTCAGAAGTATTTTTATTATTACAGGGAAAATATGAATTGTACATGTACCTGTATTAAACAGGATTATAGAAATTTTCCATATAATACAACACAATCTTAGCAACTGTAGGGAAATATTTTATCAAGGGTGTGATCTATTTATCAATATGGTTTTCAGCATCTTGCTCTACCTGTAAAGACTTGCTTCAAGTTCCAATATTTAAATTTAAATTTTCCAAACATGGTTATAATTTTTTTAAAAGCCAACTAGTTAAGGCACAAAATGCTTACATATTTCCTATCATTTGTAAAGTGTACACTGACTGAGATGTGGAATGTTAGAATTAAAGTACTAATTATGTTTTGGACTTATGTATGCTTATGCAGATAAATTTGAATTCAAATAGGGAAGGTAAATGTCATACTTATTGGATTTGCAATCTAATGCAAGAGTATAAATATCCAAGACAAATTTGACAATTTTAATGAAGGGTAAAAGTAACCCAAGAAGAATTGGACAGGTAAATATCACCTGTTGGGTTTTATTCTAATGTTGGGATTTAATATCCAAAAAGAGTTGAACCAATGTCCAATACCTATTGGATTTTCTTATTATGAAAAAAAAAACCCAAAAAATTGAGTAACCCAAGAAGAATGCCCAATACCTTTTAGTTTATATAGTATTGAAAGGATGAAGATATTCCAAGGAATTGGACAGGTGTCCATTACATGTTTGCTAGTATTCTGATGAGGGGATTCTCAAGAAACCCAAGAACTAGAAAAGTGTCCATTGCCTGTTGGGTGCGTTGTAGATATCCAAGAGGAGTTGGACTGGTGTCCATTACCTGTTGGGTTGTATTTTGATGATGCAATTCAAGAAACCCAAGAAGAATTGGACAAGTGTCCAATTGCCTGTTGGTGGGATGTAGATATCCAAGAGGAGTTGGACAGATGTCCATTACCTGTTGGGTGGTATTCTGATGAAACAATTCAAGAAACCCGAGAGGAATTGGACAGGTGTCCATTACCTGTTGGGTGGGATGAAGATATCCAAGAGGAGTTGGACAGGTGTCCATTACCCGTTGGGTTGCATTTTGATGAGGAGATTCAAAAAACCCAAAAATTGGACAACTGTCCTTTGCCTGTTGGATGGGATATAGATATCCAATAGGAGTTGGACAGATGTCCATTACCTGTTGGGTGGTATTCTGATGAAACAATTCAAGAAACCCAAGATGAGTTTGACAAGTGTCCATTACCTGTTGGGTGGGATGTAGCTATCCTAGAGGAGTTTGACAGGTGTCCATTACCTGTTGGGTTGTATTTTGATGATGCAATTCAAGAAACCCAAGAATTGGACAAGTGTCCATTGCCTGTTGGGTGGGATGTAGATATCCAAGAGTAGTTGGACAGATGTCCATTACCTGTTGGGTGGTATTCTGATGAAACAATTCAAGAAACCCAAGAAGAATTAGGCAAGTGTCCATTACCCGTTGGGTGGGATGTAGATATCCAAGAGGAGTTGGACAGGTGTCCATTACCCGTTGGGTTGCATTTTGATGAGGAGATTCAAGAAACCCAAGAAGAATTCGACAATGTACACATGTTCAATTGTTCTTGGATATTTTAATCCCTTCGTCAAAATACACCCCAACCGGTTTTGGACACCTGTCCAATGCCTGTACATGTTGGATACCTTCATTCTGTAAAACATGTAATGGGCAATAGCTTATTATTAATTGGTCATGACTCAAAAAGGTTTCTCCATAAATACTAAATTTTGTTATTCAAGAAAGGTTGATTAGAGTGTAAGATGTGTTGAGTTGTATTTTCACAATTCAGTTTTTTTTGCACTTAGGTATTCATATATTTTGATATTAGATATTTTGAAATGTACTGATGTATATCCTTATTGCTAAGAACAAATTAGTTAGGTGTTACAATAAAAGACCTATATTACAGAAATTGAAAAAAATATGGGTTCAAAACCAAAGGTTTTCAGCCTTGTCTGAATTTACCAGCAAATATTAAATTTATAATACATTTGAAATGAATGAAAAACAATAAGAAAAAAATCCAATGCAGACACTAGGATTAATATCCAATAAGAATTGAACAGTTACTACCCAAATAATGCTCTCTCTCGTGTGTACACTTTTTTGCATCCAATAAGCAGTATCCAATAGGACTTGGACTTGATGAACCCAATATATAACCAAATGTGTGTCCGTCCGTCCGTCACAAAAACTTTAACCGTCTGCCCATAACTTTTGATTAAGTGGAGTTATGACTTTTATATTTCACATGTGTATTTCTTTCGACAAGACCTTTTTTGACTACCACCAAATTTGACCTTTTGACCTTGACCTCGGAGTTTAACCCACTTTTAAGCAAAACATCCGAACTTTTACTTTGGGTTTAACTTTTGAATGTAAGACACTAGACACTAGAACTTTCAGTTTTCACATATTTATTTTTTCAGCAAGACCTTTCATTGCATACCAATAATCTTGACCTATTGACCTTGAACTTGGAGATTTCTGATCCTGTGAAAAAACTTTAACATTGACAATAAATTTTGAACGGTAAGAGATAGTACATTGATACTTTACATGTGTAACCAATATGAGAAGATCTTTCATTGGATACAAAGAACTTTGACCTTGACCTTGGAGTTTGACCTACTCAAAAAAAACATACCTTGGCCATAACGTTTGAAGGATTATGGCTACGGCTTTCATACTTCAAAAATGTAATCCCTGTGACACAATCTTTCATTGGATATTAAAAATTTTACCCTTTGACCTTGGCATTAGAGTTTGACATTCTTTTTAAAAACTTTAAAATTGTCCATAACTTTTGAACGATATACATGTATACTAGGACTTTTATATTTCACATATGCATTTCTTGTGGCAAGACCTTATATTGGACAACAACTTTGACCGGTTCGCCTTGACCTTAGAGATGATCATACTTATAAAAAAAATTAACCTTGACCATAACTTTTGAATGGTAAGGGATAGGGCTTTCATACTTCAGATATGTAATCCTTGTGCAGAGACCTTTCACTAGAACTTTTATAAATCAAACCCTGACCATAACTTTTAAAGGGTTAAGGCCAAGGCTCTTTTATTTCCAATGATTTATCTTTGTTACAGGGCCTTTCATTGGATATCATGAATTACCTTGACATTTTGTTAATGATATATTTAATTTGCATTTAATAAAAGTTTAAGCTTCGCTCATTGCCATACGGGCCTTCAGAGTTTCACAAACAAATTTTGTTCCTTATATTAAGAAAAGATTTCATGACTTGTAACCCATTGACCTTGATTTTCACGATTGATCTTATATTTTAAAAACATCAACTTTACTGATAATTTCTAAATGATATATGATAAAGCGATCATATTTGTCATAATATGTAATAAAATATGACATCTCACCCATAAAAGACCGAAAGCGGGGGACCACAATTCTTTGAATATATTTGTTTCATGCAAACTCTGCTGATAAAAGAACATTGTTTAATTGTTTTAAGTACAAATGATACAAACTGTTGTCAAATAATTTGAATATCAATATTGCCTTTTAATTTTTCATTAAATATTTTACAATAATGAGTTCTAAGGAGATATCATTTGACCAGAAAATATTCATATTTATCAGGATGGTTACAGAAAGGTGGAAATTTTAACACCATAGTAAGTTTACAATTTCTTAATGTTTAATAAAGGTTATCAAAAACAAACAAAAAATATGCGGTCAAAAAATATATACCAATCAAGATCTAGTTTTTTTTTTTTTTTTTTTTTTTTTGTTTAATCATATTTCTTTTGAGTGCTACCAGGTACACGTATATTTTGGCTAAGATTCCATGATTTCAAATATATGCTCAGAAAAATTTTACACCATTAAGGTCAGACGACACATTCATTAAAAGTATATAATTTTTCCTAAGAATTTGTCATTGAAGTAAATGTACTTAAACAAGTTTCCTCACAAAAAATTAAGGCAACTTAACAGGCATTTGGACAATATACCACAGGGTCATATTCCATATGCAACCCTTATGAGTACTCTCTTGAATGGCCTTTAACACAGTTTTTGGTGTACTTATATCTAAAACATTTGTAAAACAATGTTGAAATCGGAAGAAAATGGCAAATATGTATATTTTTTATATACTAGTAATACCAAGAGAAACATGACATATACATGTATATGAAAAAGTGTCGTTTGACCTTGAACAAAAAATATTCATTTTACCTTTTAAAAATCAGGTTTGTCGTTAATCCTTTTTTTTATGAAAATATTCCATCTGTTTTTAATTTAACTTTATAAGAAGGTGGAAATTCCACTCTGCGGAAGAAAAAGGTGGAAATTTGGATCTGGTGTGAGATTTCCGCTTGGGGAAATCCTACTCTAGTGTACGATTTCCCGGGGGGGGGGGGGGGGCTAGCTCTGAGGGGAAATTCTACTCTACAACGCCGGTATCGAAGTAATGGTATAATAGACAAAGAGTTAATTTTCATGTGCAAAGTTTGGAAGAAAGGCGGAGGTTACAGCAACAATTTATCGGGTGTCTTTGGACTAAAAGAGTTGAAAAGGGATTTTTTTTCAAGGAATTTATAGATATCTGTGAAAGTTGAATTATTATATACTCAATTGTAAATATTTTACCGTTTAAGGATTTTTTTTATTATGATAAGAACGATCCCGATGTGTATAGTTCTTCCAGTATACAGCTGTATTTTTTTTTTATAAAGTATGTATTTTAAAGCAAAACGCATACAGATATATGCAAGTTTGAATGAAAGAGCTAAGGTATGGGAAGCGGAAAGGGCAAAAATTACCAAAATGAGAAAACAAACAATTATTTCAATTTCAATGACCATAAAAACTTAACAAATGATATACAATGCATAATCAACAGACGTTTTCGTCGAACAAATATACATTAAAGCAAAACTAACGACCACGTACGTAACAAACATGTATGAATGCAAAACCAACAGTCATCTTTGCAGTACAAAAGTACAAAAAAAAAAACGACAAACGAAAAAATCTTAACAAACGTGCACGCGGTAAATCTAGTCTTCCCGGCTCCCGACGGTCCCGGTTTTTTGTTTGTTTGTTTTCTTTTCTTGGCGATTTCCTTTCTAGAAACTCTTCACACTTTTCTATGTTTTCTGTGTAAAAAAAAATCATTGAATTTAATATATAAAACTTATCATATGACAGGTACTAGCAACATTTCCCAATTTTAAGAGTAAGGTCAAACCACCAAATTTGACCAATTGTCCTTGACCTTGGAGTCTGACCCACTTTTACACAAAAATTCTAAATTTTTACTTTGGTCATAACTTTTAAATGGTAAATACTAGGACTTTCATATTTGAAATATAATATTCTTTGTGACAAGACTTTTCAGTGGATACCAAGAACTTTGACCCATGGACCTTAACCTTGGAGTTTGAGCTACTTTTCAAAAAGATTGACCTTGGCAATAAATTTGAACAGTAGATACTAGGATTTTCATATTTCACATATATATTCTTTGTGGCAATACCTTTCATTTGATATCAACAACCTAGACCTTTTGACCTTGACCATGAATATTTTTCGTACTTATGAAAAAAATTTACCCTTGACCATAACGTTTGAATGGTAAAGGCAAGGGCTTTCACACCGCACACATATAATCTTTGTGAGAAGACTTTTCATTCTATACTAAGAACTTCGACCTTGACGTTCAGTGATAGTTTCTAAATGAATGACATATGAAAGGGTGTTCATATTAGACACAATATGTAAAAAAAGAAATGACATCTCACCAACAAAAAACAACGAAAGCGGGGGACCACAATTCTTTGAATTTGCTTGTTTTTTCATTATGGTAATTTTTGCCCTTTCCGCTGCCCATACTAACGGGATCGGATTTATGTAGTGAAATTACATTGCTTTTCCTACTTCTATGCAATCTTTTTGGGGGGAAAATGTATGAGAATAAATATCCAATTATAGTTAATAATTTATGCTCCTTAATAAATTATTTTCACTGGGATTCTGCAAGCCAAAAAAATACATACGAGATACATTGATAACGATGTTATTTTAAGTATGCAATAAAAGATGTTGAAAGCAGTAAAGTAGATTCCTCCTCCTTACATTTAAGGTTTAAAAAATATCAGGAGAATCAGATATAAAGTTAAAAAGGAGATGGTCAAATTCCTATGGGTGTCATTTTCCCACGTGTGAGTAGTCGTAGAATTATTGATCTGGAATGGTTTTCTACGGTCGAAAAATGACCCCACGTATCGTAGAACACTGATCCTAGGTCATGTTTCTACGTAGAAAAATGACCCCCCTGGTCAATATTCTACAGAGGTCACTTTTCTTCTTGACACATGAACGTTGAAAGCCGAAAAATGCACTTTAAAATATTAAAGAGCTGAAAAAGGGGGGCTTCCTCTCTCCTTTATTATAGAAAATTCGAACAAATATGAATAAAAATATGCATGCTGTTACTTTAAATGCATGGGAGGATAACATATTACCGTAAATATTACTAATTTTAAGTTTTTTCTTAGTCAAAGTGTGGAAATGCTCGTCCAAATCAGAAAAAAAAACGTTTTATTTTCAAACAATTCAGTTTCTCTAAAAGTATTTGCGATGGCTATAATTCTTTTCAATGCACATAAGATAAACAACTTACATCATTCTGTGATCTCTCTAGAAAATGTTAAAGATTTTCGTTCAAAAGACAGAATTTTTTTTGCCGTACGGTTACCCGAGGAGGGGGAGTGGTCCAAGTAACAGTGGTGTTATTTACCTGGAGACCCCCAATACCCAAGATGTCAAAAATCTTTATACACGTAACATTACACGGGAAGTCTGTGTCTGGTGATCAGGGTCAACATTCTGTGTTTCGTGTCTAAATTTGAGTAAAAGTACTTGGAATAATTAAAATATTTGAAAAAAAAAATTATTTATAAATACTTTCAGCGATATCTATAATGAAGAAAAAAATTATGAAGTAATCATTTTTTTTTATTTAAAAAAATGACAAATTAAAGAAAAGAACACAGAGTAAAACTACAAAGTAAACATATCTTTTTAATTAAACTTGTGTAAATATCAAAATGAAATAATAATAATAATAATAAAATATTCGATTCATAGGTAGGCCTATCTCCGTCGCATAAACATATATACAATGTACCGTACCGCGATAGGAATATTGCCTACGTTCTGATCAACAATAGTGTCGTAAATATTCACCATTTCCGGGTGTTAGTGTGTTTAAAATCTTTTTATTGTTTGCAAGATTTCTTTCATACTTTTAAGAATTGATCTTTGGCTGTATATATTCACCTTTTAATTTCGAATATTGGGTATTGACAGATGTTAGGAAATTCGAACTAAAAGTTACAATCTCGAAACTCCTAGCTTTTTCTGACATTTCAGAACTTAACAACGGAACATGGTATAGATTGTATTCATATATACGTAGATAAACATGGGATAAATGATTTATTTTCATCCGTGCCGTTTGTGCTAAATATCTTTTCTTATTTATCATATTCCAATTTTAATCGGTAAATAGCGTTTCTGCGCACCTACTGGTCGAAATTCTACAGCAGATATCTTGGACGACATATCGCCTAAAATACAATATAGCTGTTGAGATTAAAAACAAATATTTTATGAAGTCCTGTTTTAATTATCTACTCTCAATTGTTTTTAAAATAAAATTTTACCAAGATTCTTTTTTTAACCCCTGTGAATACAAGGCGGCGACATGAAAGTGTTTGACGCGTGATCAGGCAATCGTTTTCAAAAGACACAAACTCAGACTATCAAGTAGCACGGGTAGCTGACCTGTCAATCAAATTAGAAGCTATTGTTTTTAAAGATTGACAGGCGTTAAATTATTGATCTTGAATCAGGTATATTTGAGGGGCGTTAACATAAAATTGGGTGTTTAAGTACTTGAAGCTTTGGTAAAAAAAAAAACGTGTAAGATAAAACATAATTCGATAACGAACGGTATTCATCATTAAAACTCCATAATACAAAACAGCTAAATGTAGGAGCAGAGCTAACACGAAATTCCTAAACATCAGGAGTGGGATCAAGTGGCATGGAGGAGTGAGCATCCCTTGTTGAGTTGTCACACCCACCGTGTCCTCCTTTTCATGATCAGGTAAAAAAAACGGAAAATAGACAGAAATAATTTAATTTCAATTCATCGGTGTACTGTAGGTCTGTTTGAAATCAAATTAGATACGTACATACATCAACTTAAACGACCTTGAATGGATTTCTAATCTTGAATACTGTTCGTTATCTCAATTTGTTTCATTAAACAAAAAAAATACAACAAAACCCATGACTCATTTTCTTAATTTACCTGTTTTTATGTGGTTGAGATAAAAGGCAAAACCTGTTTTTTTATGGAATAAAAAGAAAATAAAAAAAAATCACAGATATTTTTATTCTCATTGAAATACATCTCATATAATTACTTTTAACTAATCAAAAATGAACATGTCATGCAAGATGTTCCAATATTTAGCTACAATAACATTAACTCTAATGAAAAAGGACTATCTATTAAGTTTTTGGAATTTGAGTCTAATCCCTTTGAAATGTTGCCAATGAAATATGTTTAAAACAACGTATAGCTGAAAAGAGGAGATTTTCCGTATATACCAAAGCAGTAAAATATCACAATAAAAACACTTTGTGTTTGTGAAACACCGATGCCCCTATATGGCAACAAAGCGAAAGTTAAACTTGTCTTATATGCAAAATTAATATATTGGTATCTAAAGTAGGGTATTTTTACTGGATATACAATTTTGAAATATAAAAGAAGGCCAAGGTTAAAGTTTTTTCATCAGTACAGGAATCTCCAAGGTCAAGGCAATAAATATGAAATGAAAGGTCTTGCTACAAAGAATACATATGTGAAGTATGGAAGCCATAGCTATAACCCTTCAAAAGTTATGACCAAGGTTACCGATTTAAAAAGTAGGTCTTACATCAAGGTCAATCTCAAAAGGTCATAATTCTTGATATCAAATGAAAGGTATTGTCACAAGAATAACATGTTTAAAGTATGATATCACTAGCCCTTAGCGTTTAAAAGTTATAGCCAAGGTTAACGTTTATTCATAAGTACATAAATCTCCAAGGCTAAGGTTTAAAGGTAAAGGACATATGTATCTAATGAAATCTCTTGCAACAAAGAATACCTTTGTGGTTTATGTAATATATCCTTAGCCATAGTCCTTCAAAAACGATGGTCAAGGTTACCAATTTTGAAATACATGTTAAACTCCAAGGTCAAGGGTCAGATTTGGTGGTACTCAAAGAAAGAAACATGGAGAGTATGAATGCACTAGCCCTAACCCTTTCAAAATTAAGGTAAAGGTTTGCTTTTTAAATTAGGTAAAACTCCAACGTCAAGGTCATAGGTTCAAAGTTCTTGATATCCAACGAAAGGTTCTCACAAGGATTACATATATGAAAAATAAAAGCCATATCCCTTATTGTTCAAAATTTATTGCCAAGGTTAAAGTTTTTTCACAAGGAAAATATCCCCAAGGTCAAGGTCAAACGGTCATAGTTGTTGGTGTCCACTGAAAGGTCTCCTCACAAAAATACATTTGTGAAGTATACCTGTCCCCGTATCTACTGTTCAAAGGATATGTCAAAAGAAAAAGTTTGGCAATTTTGTGTAAAAGTGGGTCAAACTTCAAGGTCAAAAAGTCAAATTTGGTGGTACCCCAAGAAAGGTCTTGTCACAAGAAATACAAATGATAAATATAAAAGTCATGGCTTCAATAAATGAAAAGTTATGGGCATGGTTTAAGGTTTTTGCGGACAAACAGACAAACAGAAAGACAGACAGACAGACAGAGAAATAGCCAGACAGACAGACAAACAAACGGACGGACGGACACGACAAAAACTATATGTTCCAAAAACTTTGTTTACGGGGGCATAACAATACAAAAATCAACGGGTATACTGAAAGGCCATTGTATATACACAGGCATCATATCCAATAGCAAAAAAAGATTATAATAATAATAAATAAAAATAAATAATATAAGCATTTCTGTGTAAATTATCAAGCATTTTCTTAAACTTTGAAATGTTTAACACCAAAAATCTATGAGATCAGAATATTTTTAAACCTTAAACCAGACGGAAATGCAATGCCATTTTTTATAGACGTCATACAAAGAAGCAAAAAAAAAAAAAAACAAAACAAAACAAAACAAAAGAAAACAATTAATAAAAAAAAAAACAAGATGTGTTTGTAAAACACTGATGCCCCCGTATGGCAACATAGCAAAGATTAAGCTTTTCCTAAATGCAAATTTAATTAATTGGTACCAAAAGTAGAGTATTCTCACTGGAAAACAATTGTGAAATTTGAAAGTAATGTTAAATTTTAAGTTTTTTGATAAGTACAAAAATCTCCAAGGTCAAGAACAAAAGGTGAATGTAATTAGTATCAAATGAAAGGTCTTGCCACATAAAATACTTTTGTAGAGCATGAAAGTCCTAGCCCTAACCGTTCAGAAGTTATGGTCAACGTTCAATTTCTTAAAAAGAAAGTCAAAATCCAAGGTCAAGGTCAAAGGGTCAAAGTTATTGTTATGAAATGAAATATCTTGTCATAGGGATCAAATATGTTAAGTATGAAAACACTAGCCCTAAGTCTTTAAAAGTTATGGTCAAGGTTTGCTTTTCTAAAGTTGGACAATCTCAAGTTATGGACAGGTTAAAGTTTTTTCCCAAGTACGGAAATCTAGAAGGTCAAGGTCAAAGGGTCAAGGATGTTGGTATCTAGTGAAAGATCTTTTAACAAACATTACATATGTGAAGTTTAAATGGTGTCTACTGTTCAAAAGATATGGCAAAAGTAAAATTTTAAAATTTTCCTTAAAAAGTAGGCCAAACTCCAAGATCAAGGTCAAATGGTCAAATTTATTGTTATCAAATGAAAGGTCTTGTCATAAGGATTAAATATGTAAAGTATGAAAGCACTAGCCCTAAGCCTTTAAAAATTATGGCCAAGGTTTGCTTTTTTAAAGTAGGACAAACTCAAAGGTCAAGGTCAAAGGGTCAAGGATCTTCATATCCAATGAAGAGTCTTTTCACAAGGATTACATGTATGAAGTATGAAAGCCCTATCCCTTACCGTTCAAAAGTTATGGCCTAGGTTAAAGTTTTTTCTCAAGTACGGAAATCTACAAGGTCAAGGTCAAAGGGTCAGGGATGTTGGTATCCAGTGAAGGGTTTTTAACAAACATTACATATGTGAAGTATAAATGTCCTGGTGTCTACTGTTCAAAAGTAATGGCTAAAATAAAATTTTAAAATTTTCATGTAAAAGTGGGACTCCAAGGTCAAGGTCAAAAGGTCAAATTTGGTGGTACCTAAAGAAAGGTCTTGTCACAAGGAATACACATATGAAACATGAAAGTCATAGCTCCACTAAATCAAAAGTTATGGGCAAGGTTAAAGTTTTTGCGGACAAACAGACAAACAGAGAGACAGACAGACGGACACGACAAAAACTATATACCCCCGAAACTTCGTTTACGGGGGCAAAAAAAAAACAAAAACATTCGTGCTAACTATTTTTGATTTACAAGAACTTTGGTTAAAACATGGATTTAACACAAAAATAGCAATTTCACTTTTCTATTACAGCCCAGTGTATGCTGTATAATTATGATAACATGTAAAAGAATGAAAAATTGAAGTTTTAAAACAGCTTCTTGAAATTCGTAAAAATGAAATACAATTTTTTACTCTTTATCTTTACTTAACGTAATTCTTTATCTAGAAAGTAAAATTCGTAAGCAAAAAGGGGTAGAAAAGTTTTGATTACAAAAAGAGTTTCACAAAATGCGACCTTGGAATCTTAGATAGATACATTTATATTTCAAGTCTTTGCATTCTAAAACTTTTGGGTTTTAAAACCTTAATGTAGATATTTATCCTCCATATTATATATAAAATATTCGAATCTCTTTGAATAGGTTTTAATTTGCAAATAGGTAACCCTCCGAAATGAGTAAAGAAGTCGGGAAAAATTAAAACTTCATCATTAATAAAATCACTCTTCATTATTTAATAATATTATATTGCATCATTAATAAAGTATTTCAAGTAATTTCAAGACTATTTGTATTGAATGATGTTTCGAATACACAAAAGACATCAATTACAGTGAAAAAAACTTATTTTTTGATCATACAATTAATTGCACATTGTTCATTTAGTTTTCATTGAATGATATAATGCAATTTACCGTGGAATTAACATGAATAGATTTTTAACGATCCTCTATTTCTGGCAATGATCTTGAAACTCTACATTGACTGTTTGATTATGTACTGTGTTAATCTCCCTCTTGATTTTTTCAGCCATTTGAATCTTCACCACTGGCTGATGGAGAGCTGCAAATTCTGTCCTATACTCCACACTGAGGGCCATTGAGATGGGAGAGATCGTGATCGTGCCAGCACTTACTGCGACACGCCACAGATAAAAATTCTTAAACATTGTCGTCAGATATAAATGTATGTAAGTCAATACTGATCAGAATTACTCTCGCTTTGATGTAAATAGACACTGTCATATTAATGTACACGCCAGGTGTAGTTACGGGCAGATGAACAGATAATTAGGAAGTTGTCATCAGATTTATATAAAAATACACCCCACTTTATGGCATGCCTCAATAACGTATAAGCTAAAATGTCAAGTATCTTTATTAGAAATTGTTGAGAAAACTGCAACATGGTATTGACAGAGGTCAGGTTAAACAGAGATGTGACTTTATAAGTTAACAGAAATGATTCCCATTATTCACCGTCTCAACTAATAATGTGCTAAAATTTCAAGTATCTTCCATAATAAGTTGCTGATAAAACTGCAATTTATATTTTTAATATATGAAACGAACAGATGCAGGGAAGAAGAAGTTGAAATCGAATTGAATAAAAAAAATCACAATATTACCTGCCTCGGAAAAGATTATGTTAAGGACAGATGATACAAACAAACTTTTGTCAAGGAATTTGAAAATAACAATTCAGGTCATGTATAAATGAATAAAATGAATAATTTTCACTGCGTAGTTTTTAATTCTTCATTCAAATTTGCACAAAAATGGAATTTAAAGTGAAAAATATTTGTAAAGGTAAATAAGGATGGTTTCAAAAGGACAGGCTTTTGAACACCACAGAAGGTTTACAAATCATTTACATTCTAGATATTTATTATTTGCATCATTTGCTATGAAATTAGACCAAAAATTTATACCAATCAAGTCATCGATTTTTGATTGTATTATCTGTCCTTAAAACTTCAAGTAGCTGCGATGAGTAGTTGTATAGAAAACTCTGACGAAAATTTGTTTTATATGAAACAAACAAAAGGAAAGACAAACGGTAATTTGACAATAGATTTGCACAAAAATGAATCCACCATATGGAATAAATAAGAGAAAATTGTGTTAAATTTTCAAGCATCTATTTTGAGTAGTTGCTTAGAAAACGGCGACCAAAGATTATTTTTACAGAAAGACAGACAACTGAATAGATTGACAGACACACAATGCTAAATAGATTACCCTCCTCTCCTTCGGAGCGGCGGAACAACTATTGTTATAACTGATATCGCTAAATTTATTTAAATATTTTATAAATGATGAAAGAGAGAGATGAGAGAGAGAATGAGATGGAGAGGTGTCGACAAGGCGCCGCTCAATAGCCTAATCTCAATTATATTGATATCTGACCTAAAAACTACTCATGGTAAATTTCAAGTTCCTGAAGGTAACACTGATTATTGTTGCTGTAATTTTGATTCATAGCAACAAGGCATTGTTCCTTTCAGGCATTCAATCTAAAATCAACTTGTATACTTAGCTCTTTCTTTTGCTTGTAAAATATTGTAGATTCATTTATCTTAAAGTTTGGTAGAGACATCACAAAAAGAGTAAGAAAAAAATAAGGCGTAAAGCCCACTCATTATTTATAATGTCGACAAACACTTTACCCGCCACTTCTATGGTAAAATGAGTTTCCCCCTCAATTTCTTCAAGAATGCTTGTCCATCTGACAACCGTACGTTGTATCTAACTTCTAAGAAAAATTTTATGGATTTAAAATCTATTACAAGTATTCCAAGAGGTTTCTCTTCTTAAAAACTAGTGTATAATATATTGATCTATCTTAGAAAGTAAATGATTTTAAAAGATGTTTTGATAACATGCAAGACATTTTTTAATATATGACAAGTTTGATACGTTTAAGATGATAGATATAAGATGAAACACAAAAGAAAAAAATAGTCAGGTACATGTAGTAATCTTTGATATTTTTTACCAGCACTTTCAACCTCTAAATATATTTTTTTTGTATAAGTCGTTTGACTATTGTTTACAAAAATGTCTATATTAAATTATTTTCGATGTGAAATTTTTTGTTGACCTTCCAGTACATCTACTATGTCATTTGTAAAGCGATGTCAGATACATAGCCAATGCTAAAACATTATCAAATGTATCAAATGAGAATTCCTTTTCGCATTCCGGACACTTTGCTTTAAAAAGTTGCCCTTCAAATTCGGTAACGTAGGATTCCTCTTTACAGTCCGGACATTTATATTTTGCTTGTTGTATGCCTGTCAAATCGCTTTCTAGTTTAGCTGCAACGCCGGCTTCATTTTTAGTATAATAATCCCTTTCGCTTTTTGTAAGGTCTTTTAGAGTCCAAAAAACATCAATAAATTTCATTTTTAAAACATTGGCGTTTTTTACTCTGAAAAACCCCATATCTCCCCAATCTGTTCCCCAAGAATTCATGAATTTCAGACACTCGCTGTTGTAGCTGGTTAAAACGACGGCATGGCCGGATATTTCTGGACAAGAATCATCCGAAAAAAAATTAATCTTATCCCGAGTTAAAATTCCCGTTTTATTTTCATCATAGAAATTCGAAAAGGCTGTCCAATCGCTCTCTGTTAAAGAGAATCTCGCTACTACAGGGCGCTTAGCTGCTATGGCATGCATTGCTCCATTTATATCCACTTCCTTGCATTGCAGACGATACTCTGGGCAAACTGTCTTTAAAACCGATAAAGTATTAGCCCCCTTGTTACCAAATTCATCGATTAACTTTTGTCGCAACGCTTTGAAATCCGGATACCCACCTTCACGTCCAATAATGCGTTTCATGGACAAATGAAGTACGGCTGCTGAGGCATTTGCATAACAAGTGCCAGATTCTTGGTTCGGAGGACAAAATCCAGTGATGTTTTGATTTATATAAATATCGAGGGAGACAGACATCAAGATATCTGCAAGGGAATCTTGACAAAACAGTACATCTCGTGCAAGATTGCAAGCATCTTCTACGTTATCAGGGTGATTCACTTGTAAAAACAATTTAGTTTTATTGTTCTTTATATCAATCTGCCATCCACGCTTGATAAACATTGTATGAGGCAGTAACTGAGTCGAAATGTGGGAGCTTAAATCAAAAAGGAGCCTTGCACCTTCCTCCCATTCATCAGAAGGTTCACTGTATAACCGTCGTGGTTTAACGTTACTTATTTTACTGATATAGCAACTCACCACTGTAACACCAATAAGTAAAGACCTAGTTTGTCTCTTATCTGTAGGCATTCCATCTGACAGAACAAATAGCAGTTTCTTATAGTCATTGTATTTGACATCAGAAAATAAAAATGTTGCTTTCTCTAGCGCATTAAACATAGGCGTTAAACCATAAATGAAAGGTTTAACCAGTTCAATTAATTCCTTAATTCGTTCTTCTGTTAGACTATCTTCAACAGCCCCATTGACAATTCTTGATGCCCTCTGAACGCTGTATATAACTGGGCTATCGGTAAAATCTTTCTGAATAAAACTCTTTGCCTTTTCTACGACCATTTTTACATCTTCCTCTGTTGCAGGACGAAAGATGCTTAGTGTTGTTTCTATAACAGCTGCACCTTTTTCAAGTATCGGATGTCTTTGTTTTTTTTCTTGCGTTAAACATTCTTTTAGATGGGGATGATAGAATACGCATGTGTGACATCTGTGACAGTGTTTAATAGGGCACATATGCTTTTCATCACAAGGATAAAATGTACTCCCATTAACGAAGTCAAATGAACATTGATTAGAGAATTCAGCTCTAAAATTTATAATTTTACTCTGACAAATATTGCAATTACATACCCAATGGAGTTTCCATTTGAAACGAGTATCACACACACACGAAGGGAATTCGATGTTTTTATGCCATTTGCATTTAATTCCGTTAAAAGTACATGTATGACAAGCGCAATTGAACATTTTATTTCGAACAAAGTGTTTACATCTAAACCTGCATACATAAACTATAGGATTTTCAAATGACATGGTTTTCGATGAAAGTTCATCTGTTTCCGTAATGACTTGTTCGATGAGCATTTCCCTTCCTTCTTTTTTTCTCCTAATTGCTTCAGGTTTAAAACCTTTGCATGCTTTTGGTAAACAAACATCAATAAAGTATTTGACAAACTCAATGTCAGATTGAAGTTTCAGCAGTATCAAAGTAGCATCATCATCTGATACTACCTTCCTGATTATTTTTGGAGATGCCCATTTTCTTACAGCATCTGCTCCATAATTCTCAAGAATCTGCAGAATGTTTTCAATAGTTTGAACAAATGAAAGTTGGGGATCAGGCATTTTCGGAAAGAGATTTAACATGCTTATCAAATCAAAAGGGAGGTCCTTTTCCCATTTTGCCCCAATGCCTAAACAAAACATCTTGTGAGAAGATGGTGAATCGTGTTTGATAAGGTTGTTAATAGCCTGAAAGATAGACCGAGTCCACTCTTTCCCCTTCTCGAAGACACCATCACCAATGCTGGATTTCATAGATTCAGAAACATCAACAATAATGCCTGTCAACACGTTTTCTTCCATTTTCTCTCCTGTAAAATGAAATATTTATTTGTTAATAGCACATACTACTGGCTTTCAAAACCCATGATAGTATGAAAATTCCTCATTCTCATTCTGTAACTTACCACATCTCATAACTACATGTATGTACTGTATATCACTTTACTAGTATATGACACGGTATGTTTATTTTTTTAAAGCAGTAATCAATAGCATGCTGTACTTACAGGTAAGCCCTTGTATGACTACTGCTATCTATAGTAGCCTACAGAATGTCACAGAAAATGCACCAGAGTGCCCCTTGTGCTAACGGTTTCAAAATAAATATTTGCTAACTAATATTAGCTTAGTCTGATCCTTGTTTGCACTGCCGCGTCATATCTAAGACGTTAACATAGGTAATCACTATTACTTCGCTAAACGCTTGACATTAGAAGTTTAAGTCACGGGTCTTTCGGATATGACCTCAAAAACTTAAGTACCGTGTGGCAATAGGCGTTGGCACGTTAAAAAACCCCACACTGCTTAATGGTGCTGAGTGCAAACGTCTTAATTTGAAGCCCTTTACCGGCATATGTACAGTGACGTCTCCTTATCTGTATAAAATGATTGAGAGGGACCTTAAAGAACATACAATCAATCCATCAATCGAAAAACATATGACTATATGTCTTATCGTTGTTAAAACATCATAACACCCCCTTACGCCTATCTACTTTTATGAGATAAAATTTAATTTTGGCATAAATTCCACGTCACCTATAGCTACAAGGAAATTAATGATTTTATCTTCGTATGGTAGCATATTGCAACCCCTACATGCAAGATAAATTATGTTAACACGCAAGAAAAGAATGTGAACATGGAAGATAATTATGTTGAGATTAAATATACTTATTAAAAAAACAGTGCTCTTTTAAGGACAGATGATGCAAACAAACTTTTTGTCAAAAAAATGAAAATAACGACTTAAGTCATGCTTTAATTACAATGAACAAGCTTCACCGCTTTGTTTTTCAATTTTTAGTCAAATTTCACAAAAATGGAATCTGAAGTGAAAAATATTTGTAAAGATGGTTTCAGAGAGGCAGACTTATGAACATTCGTATCTGATATCGTAGATTAAGATGCAATATTATCATGCAAAATACAGTTAAATCATCTAAACATGTGTGATATTTATGTAGATGGGCAATTTATTATGTCAACATGCAAGTAAATTATGTTAACATGCAAAATGCTTCATTAACTTAGCATACAAAAAAAATGTTCCAGCATGCACTCAGCTATGTTAAGGAAGGTCAGAGTTTAAATTGTAATACACTGTATAGAATTTAATTGTGACGTCACGGAAAATTTAACCAGCCACAAAATTAATCAACGACATCGTAATGCGTAATTAACAGCTTAGATTAATTTGTTTCCTCAATTATTTATAAAATCTAGTAAAAATGCAATGTTTGAAGGAAAACAGTTGAGTAATAGAAGAAAGTCTCTGACCAAATATGACGACATCAGCCTTGAAATGACCCAGGTGATCCAGATGACTGGATGCACTGGTTTAATAATTATAAAAGTTCTTAAATAAATTTGATATCATAGCTATTTTTTTTAATCATTAAAATTAAAACAAAATAATTTATTAAATGCAATTTGTATAGAATATGGATTTATCTAGTAGTATTGAAGCTGCACTTGGACAAGGAATGTACAGAATATCTCTAGTGCGATAAGCGTATTCGTGATTTAACATCAAAGGCGCAAGGGCATATACTATTTTGTTTGAGTTGATATATGGAATATTTATTGTTTATATAGTGTATATTTTGAAAAGTGCTGGGAGCTTAGCCTTGTCTGTATAACATTATTTTTATTTATAACAGAATTTAAGCAAAGTGCGAATATTTAGACATTATAAAATTTTTTGGCAAAGGTTTCAGTACTTCCCGAACACCACAGACTAGCTCCCAGCATTTTTGGGGGTAGAGAAAATAAATATCTTTAAACGTGAATTATTTTTATTTTCTTAAAAGACAAGCGTATGCCCTTGCAATATCCTCATTTCCTTCATTCAGCTTAACAATTCTATTTTTATACAAGTTACGTGACAAACAGCTGATACATGCAATATAACTGGTACTGTGTACGGCCCAGTCCTATCCATTATCGGTAACTATATATTGCATTTTATATGGTTTTCAGTTGCTTTGTTCAAGTTTTTTAAAAGAAGTAATACATATTAACAGGATGCTAAGGTCACATTTTCCATATCGGTCCTTAACATAGCCGAGCAACCTCTTTGTGTTAATTTGCATGATTATATATACATGTATGTCAACATGCTAATCACTTGTGTCAACTTACGATTTTGTTATGTCAACATGCGAATTATAATTTTATATACAAGGTAATTATGTCAGCATCCAAAATAATAGGTTGCATATCAACACACATACATTGTATGTTAACATGATTGTCTTGCATGTTGACAAAAAGTGTTGCACATTTACATAGTTATAATGCATTTAACTTAAGTAAGTGGCATGTTGGAGTAAGTTTCTTGCATTTTCACAATATATATATATTACGTCTACATAATTATTCTGCATGTTGACATTAATAAGTCGTATGTCTACATAATTATGTTGAATCTTGCATCAACTTTATTACTAGTCTGATAAATATTTATTAGTCTCGGACTTACAAACATTAGGTTCTTTTGAACCTGTGCTACAATTTCAATATGCGACCAATTATTCTTTAGTGAATTATATTTTGAATAATAAAATTAAAATGGCATAATTTAGAATGAAACACAGTTCTGTTCAATAATTGAACTCATAATTGAAGTTTGATCAAATGAAACCCGAAATTCTAAACAGAAGTTTATTTACATGTATTTATGAGATATTGTGGACAGGCTAAAATTTAAATTAAAATTTGTGTCATTCATATTTTTTTTATTTACATATTTATAATTCTTTACTTAATGCGAATTAAAAAATTTAGAATATAAATATATAATTGCAAATATATAAATGCAATTACGGCTTCAGTATTACATTGTAGACTTATGATGGTTACCCGGAGAACCGCAAAATGTTTATTAAAATTATATTTATCAATTTATGAATGTAATCTTTTTTAGGTCACCTGAGTCACTCAGGTGACCTATTGCCATCCGTGTTTGTCCGTCGGCGTCCGTCGTCCGTCGTTCGTCGTCCATTGTCCGTCGTGTGTAAACATTTGAACATTTTCAGCTTCTTCTGTGAAACCGCTAAACCAATTTCAACCAAATTTTTTATTCAGCATCTGTTGGTGAAGGGAAACAAAAATTGTGAATTTCATGGTCCCTGCCCCCCTGGGGCCTGAGGGGTAGGGCCAAAACCACTAAAATTAATGCAATCTTCTTCTTTACTCCTGGACATCAAGCAGTCAAACTGTTTGCATGATTGTAATCAGCAATGAGTCCTCTACCAAAATTGTGAAATTCATGGCCCTGGGGTCAGGGGTTCTAGTGCTAGGGCGGGGCCAAATAAGTAGGTAGTGAAAATGCATTATTTCTTTGAAAATCTTCTTCTCTGCTCCTGGGTATTAAGGAAACCAACTAAGTACATAGTTATGATGAGCAAGAGTGCCTCTACCAAAATTTGAATTTTATGGCCCCAGGGTCTGAAGTTCTGGTTTTAGGGCGGGGCTCTATTGATTATATAGTGAAAATACATGAATTCTTTGAAAAATCTTCTTCTCTACTCCTGGGTATTAAATAAACTAACTAAGTACATAGTTATGATGAGCAAGAGTGCCTCTACCAAAACTGTGAATTTTATGGCCCCAGGGTCAGGGGTTCTTGTTTTAGGGTGGGGCTCTAATGATTATATAGTGAAATGCATGAATTCTTTGAACATCTTATCCTTTGCTCCTGGTTAATATACTAATGATTTAATTACATATTTAAGGTCAGGATTTATTTTATTTTCAGTTTTACAAACCCTTCGCTCAAGATTTTGAATTTTCAGAAAAAAATTAAAAAAAAATTCTTTCCGATGTCAAATTTGAGTCGGGATCGAGATTTCAAATTTACGAACTCGCACTTCCGGTTTTACGATGAAACGGGCAAAACGGCGGGTAAATAAAGCTAGATCTGAGAAGATTGGTTTAGTGTAAAATTCATCGATAAGAGTGCCATTCAAAACGTTTCACCCGTTCAAAGGACAAATAAAATGCTGACGACTTTGTTGCACAATGACATGCTGGTGAGATAATTATGCAGGTCCAGTACAATCACTAGATTTAGCTACGTAAGTAGAATTACCTACGTAGCTTTATTTACCTACCTCAGGTAGCTTTATTTAGCTATTTCAAGGTTAGTTTTCAAGTTCTCTTTTTATTAAAAAGAGACAAAAAGTCGCAACTAAATGACTAATGATATTTATACTAGGGAGGCTTTAAAAAACAATCCAAAGCAGAGATAGTTTATACATTGCTGCGTTTAGACAATTTAGAGCAAAACATGTAATTCCATTGTTTAGTTATCTGACCGTGCGGTAAGGTGTGGTGAGGCATGACTGAGTATGATTAATTCACATTGTGCTGAATAATTACCGACCTATTATCGTGTTAACCGGAACTGGACTTCTTTGTCATTTCATTCAAGGAGTAACTATTCTAACTGTCATACATAGCCCCAAAACTTTCAGAACTTTGATTGCAATTGCGCAGAAAAAGACATTTTTCCAAGAGGGATTTTTTCATGAGTTGTTTTTAAATGAGTTCAAAGTTGAAAATGATCACTGCAGCAAAATGATATTTTCTGCACACCCGGAGAAAAATGCTATTTAATAGAAATAGATCAATTTCGTAGCTAAATAAAGCTACCTCAGGTAGGTAAATAAAGCTATGTAGGTAAATCAAGCTACGTAGCTAAATCTAGTGATTGTACCAGACCTGTTATGTATTCGTTTCAAAAGTATATCTGTAAATTATTTTCCTCCCCCAGGTTTTAAACTGCCCATGGTAGCTATTGCATATTGCCAGCGACATTGTTTAGGTCTCTGTTGTAGCTTACAGTTTAAGCATCATTCTTCAGAAAAGGGTTGCTTATGCATCAGAGGTAATGAATAAAACTATGGGAGAAGTTAAGTCCATTTGAGGAAGAAATAAACAATAACCCGAAGAAATAAAAAAAATCAACTATTAAAAGGCAAGAATATACAAATATATACAGGCATGTAGTATCATTTTTATCAGCCAGAAAAATTATTTCACACTTAATTGAAAAAATGTTCACCCTACTCCCCAATACTCCCTGTCTGTTTTATGATAGGAATTATAATTTTAGGCATCAAGTAAATTTTAGAACAATGTCTACACATTCAGCTAACACATATTAAAAAAAATGAAGATATATTGAAAGACTTTTAAAGAATTGATTTTTTAAAATATATTTTGATCAAAATCACAAAATTTATATAACTGGCCCAAACTGGCAGATGATGAAATAAGCAATTAAATGTTATACTTTCCTATTTGTAAGCATTATGTGTCCAGTGGAAAGCAGCCTATTGGATAGCATGAAAAAGAATGTACAAATGTTAATAATTGATTTATCAATTTTTTTCTTAATTTCCCTCTCCTTCGGGACTTTTTTATTCTCATGTTCATAACTAAACCTAAGCATAAAAAATGCTGGCCTTATAATGACGAAAGGGGCCTCTTTCAAAGTAGATAATTTCAGGGCCGCTGGGTCAGGGATACCAGGGGGGTACATTGACTAAAAATAAATAAATGGTTTGAAATCTGCCCCTAGATAAGCAATGGTGCCTCTTTCAAAATTTGTGAATTTCATGGCTTTTGGATTAAAACACGAACCAAATACAATCGCTGGAAACTCAGGTGACCTATAAGGCCCGTGGGCCTCTTGTTTTGTAAAACACAGCAGGAATTTGGATTGTTTTTACATTATGAGGTTGAAAAAAGTTACAACTTTTACCCTGCAAAATTTAAACTTTCAAAGTATAAAAATGGCTGAGAAATTGAGGTTAGAGTCTTTTAAGGACAGATGATACCAAACAAACTTATGTCCAAAAATTTGAAAATAAAAACTGTGTCATGTTTAAAAGAGTAAAATAAATAAGTTTTATGATGTAATTTTTAGCTCACCTGAGTCAAAGGATCAAGTCAGCTTTTCTAACAATTTGTCTACCGTCCGTTAGTCTGTAAACATGTCCCATTTTCGAATTCTTTTTTAGAACCACTGAACACATTTTAACGAAATTGGTACAAAGCATTATTGGGTAAAGGGAAAAATAAATTTTCAGAATCAAGGGCCAAGTCCCTTTGCTCGCCGCGATAATCAAAAAAGACAAAAAATGGTGGAATCACTAAAAAATGTTCTTCTCAAGAACTACCGGGCCAGAAAATGTTGACGTTTTTGTGAAAGCATCCTGGGTGTTTATATTCTAAATTGTTCAAATCATGACCTATGGGTAAATGTAGGGCGGGGCCAGAATAGGGAATTAAAGTTTTACATAGACATATATAGGGGAAAAAAATTTAGAATCTTCTTTACAAGAACCACTGAGCCAGAAAATCTGAAACTTATGTGGAAGCATTCTGGGGTAATGTAGATTCTAAATTGTTCAAATCATGATCCATCCTGGGGGATAGGACGAGGCTATACTAGGACGAGGCTATACTAGGACGAGGCCATAATAGGCAACACAATTTTAAAATTCATATACATCGAGAAAACGCTTTTAAAATCTTTTTCACAGAAACTACGGGGCAATAAAAGCTGAAACTTAAGTGGAAGCAGCCGTGTGTAGTGTAGATTTAAAATTCCAATCTCTGACCCATGTGATTGGGTTGGGTCAAAATATGTATTATAAAGGGGAGGGGGAGATTTGGCGAAGAGCGACATGGTCAAATTTACTCAGGTGAGCGATGTGGCCCATGAACCTATTATTATTTTTTTATTCAAAATTTCACAAAAAGGGATTCGAAGTGAAAACTATTTGTATAGATTAATAAGGATGGTTTTGAAGAGTAGACTTTTGAACATCACATGCAAAAGGTTTACAATTTCTTTAAATTTTAGAAATTGCATCATTTGCATCATTTGCAATGCAATTAGGCCAAAAATATGTGCCGATCCAAGCATCATTTTTTTTTGTATGTGTCCTTAAAACAGGATCGGGTTTGTTAAGAAGGAATGTTTTCGGAAAAGGTGGCGCGGAGAACAGTGATAAAATTATGCGTAGATATCGGGAAAACATCATCATAGATCCATACAAATGCCACGTTTGTTTGTTAAGGCAGCATATGGATCAGAATGACACTTTTTTGTAATTATGTAACACTAATAATTCGGAAAAATCCAGGATAAAACTTTTGTTATAATTATGCATTCTAAAAGACTTCAATGGTACTTATACTACAGGAAGCACTACACAAAGACGTCACCACGTGACGTCTTTAATTAGAAAATATGTCGTAATGAAAAAGTGAAAAGTTCAACAATATCCAGGGGATAATTAATTTGATATTGAAGAAATAATTATTCAACACATTCGGACGAACCTTCCAAAATTCTTTACATTTTGTTCATAACATCGAAAAAAATGCATCAATTCCCGTAAACCATCTGATTTTAGCAGTGCTTTCCAAAAACAATAGAATAAGAACTTTAGATAGAAACAAATATTAAAAGTTTCAAAGTATGCGGCGTAGTGTTGAACTTTTGCATCTATTTTGTAAAGAACGAAAGAGGAAAGGCTGACCGGCAAGTAAACACCCTGCCTGTCTTAATTTTACGAATTGTAGAATTATATTAGCATACCTTATTCATAATCTTTATTCCCACATAAATCACACATGATATTCATTCTAAATGATTTTAAACTTCGGGTTTGGTTTTTAACTCCTGTGATAACTACAGGGACCCAAAAGTGATTATATCATGCCTCTGCAAATTTCTTTCTTTTTTCCGACCTCAAATCAATTTTTGATATCGATTTAAAGAAATTATAATATCTAAACTTAAGGTCATATAGCTTACTATGACGTCACATCATATAGACAAGTAGAATATATAAGAAATGACTCTAATTCTTGGCCTAATTATCGAGTATAATCTGGTTTGGGTCAGTTTTCGCTTTATTATCCGCGAAGCAGTTTATAAAAAAGCGTAAACTGAGCCAAACCAGATTATACTCAATAATTTGGTCAAGAATTAGGGTCATTCCTTATAATTTGATTTTAAAATAATTAATCACCTTTGTAAAATTATGTTTCTTTTAATGAGTTCAAATTTAGCGCGCAATAATACAACCGTAGAAACGGAAGTGATGAGAAGCGAGGGGAGGTAATAACTGATTCATAGATCTACATGTAGAAGCCATGATGTTTGTTTACATGAGGTAAGATCGAGTAACTGTTTGAATTTAAGGATACATTTATTAAATATGGAATTTTCCATGGATTCCGAGCACTGGAAATGAGGGGATTGCATGGATAAGATGATTAAGCTGGTCGTCAAGGGGGGCGTCCCCATACCAAACCAGATTATACAAAATAATTTGCGTTCCTTTTTGAAAATCAACCACTGAGAGACGAAAATACAAACACAATTAAATTATTTGGTTGTAACCTTTACCTACCAGCGTATCAACAATCGGGAAAACAGAGAAAAGGAAGCTGTTCTTAAGTTTTCAAGTTGCAGATAAAATTTTCAAACGAAAGAACAGTTTATCGGATGACATACGTGAAGAAATACCACCATTCCGAGAGTGCAGTGCTGTGAAAAATGAATTCATTGTTGAGGAAATATGAAGAAATAGGTTTTATTTAATTTACATGCACTTACTTATTTAATTAATTAACATGTTTATTTATTTTCTAAACAATTGATCGATCTATTAAAATCTATGATTTATTTATTTATTTATTTATTTCATTTCTTATTTACTAGTACTCTACTTCATTTAGATCAACACATGTTGTTTGAATATTTTTGATAATATAGTATTAAAACTCCTCTTTCGAGGTTTTCCTCATTAGGATCAACACAAGTTGTTATTGGTTCCTATGCACAATATTAAAAACTCCTCTATCGACGTTTTTATCACTAGGATCAACACACATTCTTTGTGTTTCCCGAGAACAAAATTGTATTAAAACACCTCTCTTGACGTTTTCTCATTAGGATTAACACAAATTGTTTGTGTTTCCTGTGGGCAATATTGATTTAAACTCCTCTACCGAGGTTTTCCTCATTAGGATCAACACAAGTTGTTTGTTTTCCTGAACACAAGTTGTTTGTGTTTCCTGTGGACAATATTGAATTAAAACTCCTCTATCGAAGTTTTCCTCACTACGATCAACACAAATTATTTGTGTTTCCTGAGGGCAATATTGATAAAAACTTCTCTATCGAGATTTTTTCAGTAAGATCAACATAAGTTGTTTGTGTTTCCTGAGAACAATTTTGAATTAAAACTCTTCTATCGAGGTTTTCCTCATAAGGATCAACACAAGTTTGTGTTTCCTGAGGACAATATTATCTTAAAAATACTCTATCGAAGTTTTCCTCACTAAGATCAATATAAATTGTTTATGATTCCAGAGGACAGTATTGGTTAAAGCTCCTCTATCGAGGTTTTCCTCATTACGATCAACAAAAATTGTTTGTGTTTACTGAGGACAATATTGAATTAAAACTCCTCTTTCGAGGTTTTCCTCATTACGATCTACACAAATTGTTTATGTTTCCTATGGGCAATATTGATTAAAACTTCTCTATCGAGGTTTTTATATTAGGATCAACACAAGCTGTTTGTGTTTCCTAAGGACAATATTAAATTAAAAATAATTATGATTCCTGAGGACAATATTGATTAAAACTCCTCTATCGATGTTTTCCTCATTAGGATCAACACAAGTTGTTTGCGTTTCCTGAGGTCAAAATTGATTAAAAACTCCTCTATCGATGTTTTTCTCATTAGGACCAACACAAATTGTTTGTGTTCCTGAGGACAATAATGAATTAAAACTTCTCTATCAAAGTTTTCCTCACTAGATCCAACATAAATTGTTTATGTTTCTTGAGGATAATATTGATTAAAACTCCTCTGTCGAGTTTTTTTTAATAGGATCAACAAAAGTGTTTTGTTATTTCTGAGGACAATATTAAATTAAAACTCCTCCATTGAGGTTTTCTTCATTAGGATCAACACAAGCTGTTTGTGTTTCCTGATGACAATTTTGATTAAAACTCCTCTATCGAGGTTTTCGTCATTAGGATCAACACAAGTTGTTTGTGTTTCCTGAGAGCAAAAATTCATTAAAACTCTTCTGTGGAGGTTTTCCTCATTAGGATTAACTCATGTTGTTAAAATTTCCTGAGGACAATATTGGTTCAAACTTCTCTATCGAGGTTTTTTTCATTAGGGTCAACACAAGTTGTTTGTGTTTCCTAAGGACAATATTAAATTAAAACTCCTGTATCAAGGTTTTCCTCATTTGGATCAACACAAATTGTTTGTGTTTCCTGAGGACAATATTGATTAAAACTCTTCTATCGAGGTTTTCTTCATTAGGATCAACACAAGTTTTTTTTGCTTCCAGAGGTCAACATTGTATTGACACTCTTCTGTCGAGGTTTTCCTCGTTAAGATCAACATAAGTTGTTTGTGTTCCCTGAGGACAATATTACAAACTATTCAATTAAGGTTTTCCACATTAGGATCAAGAGAAGGTGCTTGTGTTTCTTTAGGACAATATTTTTTTATTAATCATTCTATTGCGAGATTTTAGTCTATTAAATCAGAATTACTTAAGAGGGTAACTGTTTAATTCGGAAAAAGGCTAGTTTATGACAAACATATAATAATAATAATAACTAGATGTGTTCTTGTTGCTAGGGCAACAAGCAGGTCTTCCACCATACTTTTCGTTAGAAATCTCTGCTCTGTCAGGCCATGAAATAGATTTCAGAATGTATTTTTATCGTTTACTTTCATTGACAGCAGTCTCTCAACATAGATCGTGATTATTACAGTTATTCCACAAAATATCTCAAAATATAGCTTTTAAAAATCGACAAAATCTCCCATACATTATAAAAAAGAAAGAAAAGTCATATGCAACTGAAAAAAGACAGAAACAAAGAAAAAAAATTGCAACGCCTCCAGCTGGATTCGAGCAACCGACAATGAGACAAAGTTTGGATCGGTCATATCTTTGCAACAAATGCACGCATGAAAATGTTGAAAACATATTTAGAGTTCTTAAAAGATACTCTATCAACCCTGTGATTTCCAAAGAAGAATAGTGAAAAACAAAAAAGTTGAAAAATTAGACTTTTAGAATTCACTTCCGTTTGCGACCGGAAATCAGAACGACGAAAAATGAAGGTCGATCAACACATTTACATTCGATGTTCTATCTCGTCTGTAAGTTTCAGTTTTATATCTATTACTGTTCTCGAGAATTTTTTGCGACAAAATTCCATTTAAAAAATACAAATTTCCCCAAAAAACGCGAACGGAAGTAAATTTCGAAAAAATGAGGGACACCCCTACAGATATTAACATGATCCACCATCCCTGAAAAAATCCTTCAAATTGAACCACGCACAGCGGAGATATGACCTGTACTATGAAAAGTGGAATAATAATAATAACTAGATGAAACTCGTTGCGAGCAACGAGAGGTCTTCCGTCCGATTCCGGAAAGAAAACGTAAAATCGAGCTGAAAAGTAAAAATAAAAGATTTGCGCACAAGGGGGATTGAACCAACGTCGCCACATGAAATTCCAACGCACTAAATATTACGCTATCGGGACCTCTACTCTAAATCTACTTGTATATATCAACGAAACTGCTTCTCTCTTAAAATTATGAAAGGCGGGTCACTATTCAAATTTTAGCGCCAAACGCCACGAGTTAATCTTCGCCCCTTTTCTTTCGAATTTTCTATTAAATAGGTGTGATAGCTTCAATGAAATTAAAAAAAAAGAACGTTCTTATAGCGTAAGATTCGAAGTTTAGAAAGTATGTTTAACACATTTTACAATTTCCATATTGTATATATGCATGTAACACTAAAGCGGTGAAACGGATATGATTTTTTTTTCAATTTCCTGTTTATCCTCAAAGTTAACTATCCCGAATAGTTAATCGAAACGGTTGAAAAGTTCCGTCGGAAAACATGACTCGCCCTACGACTGTCAGGACTCCGATATCATTTATGCTCAATAACTTGAATCAGGTCTTTGAGACAAGTATGCTAAAATAAACTCCATGAAGCGATCTTTAAAAAAGTCGTTTTCTTATTTTTGTCTAATTTATTAGTTTAATATGACACAAGTGTGCATAGGAAAAACAGTGGTTAATATTTATACTGACAAAATTAATTGATATTCTTTTTTGAGAAAGTATTACTTATAAGTATGATTTAAGATCTGTTTTTCGGCGATGCACAAGAGATATTACGTATCGAATTTCATTTGCACATTTAGTCTTTTCTTTTTCCACTTTGAAAACCAGCCAAAACCAATTATAGAAGACATTTGTTTGACACAGAACTTCAACGTAAATACGACGTGACAATCCAAGTATTCCTTTGCCTTTCATTTATTCTTATGTTACTTTCGTTCAAACAAACGCTTGGCTGCCTCCGTAAACACCTATTGCGAAATGTCTGCGTTGACAGAGACAGCCGCCATTTTGGACCCGCTTCAGATTTTTGAAAGCTAATATCTAGAGTTTAGATTTATCACCATTCAAACAAATTATATAGTAAGCATTAGTAGAAGGGTTTCTATTAACATACCGAAAATAAATTAAAAATACTGAAAAACAAAAAAGTTGGAAAATACAATTTTTTAAATTTGCATCTGGTAACGACCGGAAGTACTGACGACGCACGAAAAGGTGATTCCGCAAACCACAAAGTCATGATCTATCATCTCCAATAAGTCTCCATATCATATACTTAGCCATTTTCGACAAAAAGGGGCGACAAAATCGCATTTTAAAATCAGGAAATTGTCCATAACTTGGCACCAGAAGCGAATTTTCCAAATTTCTCTTCTGATATAACAACTTCATATAATGACACATATTTTGTGAAAGTTTCATGAAAAACCGCTGAATAGTTTTCGAGAAATCGCCTGCACAAAATTTTGTCAAAAAAAAAGAAGAATAATAATAAGAACTAGATGAGATCTCGTTGCGAGCAACGAGAGGTCTTCCGTCTGATTCTGAAATAAAATACAAAAAATCTAGCAGAAAAAGTGGTCAAAAAAATTCGGACATTCGAGGGAGCGAACCCGGGTCGCTCGCATGACAATCCAACGCGTTAACCATTCGGCCATTGAAAACACCGCTTCAAATTTTTAAGTGCAAATATCTCCAGATTGGCTTCTTCGATTTTAAAACAAATTGCACATTTTGCATTCGCGAAAGAGTCTCTATTTTAGTCAAAGAAAAAAATTTAGAAAAACAAAAGTTGAAAAATTCGACTTTTTAAATTGGCTTCCGGTAGCAACCGGAAGTATTGACGACGCACGAAATGGTGATTCTGCTAACTTAAAAGTTACAAACTATCATCTCCAGTAAGTCTCCAGTTAATATCTATAGCCAAATTCGATAAAAGTGCGCGACAAAATTGCATATTAAAATCAGGAAATTGGCCATATCTTGGCACCAGAAGCGAATTTTCCAATTTCCTCAAAAACGTATCAAGTTCATATAAATGCACATAATTTCTGAAAATTTCATTGAAATCCACTGAATAGTTGCTGAGAAATCGCGTGCACAAAATTTAGGGAAAAAAATAAGAATAATAATAATAATAATAAGAAACAGTAGAATAGCTATAAAGTCTTCCGTGAAGACGGAAGACCTTAATAATAAGAAACAATAGAATCACTTTAAGGTCTTCCGTGAAGACGGAAGACCTTAATAAAAATAGACTAGACATGAAACTCGTTGCGAGCAACGAGAGATCTTCCGTCCGATTCCGGAGGGAAAACGTTAAATCGAGCAGAAAAACTGAAAAAAAGATTTGCAACCAAGGAGGATTGAACCCAAGTCGCCAGCATGAATCTCCAACGCACTAAATACTACGCTATCACGACCTCTACTCTATATGTACAAAACAGTGCTTTCTGTCTTAAAATTATGAAAGGCAGGTCTTTATTCAAAATTCAGCGACAAACGCCACGAGTTAATCTTTGCGCCTTTCCTTTGGAATGTTCTATTAAATAGGTGTGATAGGTTCAATGACGTTAAAAAATAATATTCTTATAGTCTATTCACGGTTTAGAAAGTATATTTAACATATTTTACGAATCCCATATTATTTATATGCATTTAACACTAAAGCGGTGAAACAGTTATGAATTTTTAACTTTTTTTCAATTTCCTTTGTATCCCCAAAGTGAATTATCCCGATTAGTTCGACAAAGGTTGAAATGTTTCGCCGAAAAACATGGCTCGTCCTACAACGGTCATGGAATCAGATATCATTCTTGCTCAATAACTCTGAGACAAAGATGCTAAAATAAACTTTATGAAGCGATCTTTTAAAATAAAATCTTTTTCTTTTTGTTGTCTTATTTATTAGTTTAATATGGCACAAGTGTGCATAGGAAAAACAGTGGTTAAGATTTATACTTAAAATATTAATTGATATTTTTTTTGAGAAAGCATTACTTATAATCATCATTAAAGATCTGTTTTTTTCATTGTGCACAAAAGATATTAGGAGTAGAATTTTCTTTGCACATTTAGTTTTTTTACCAATTATAGAAGACGTTAGTTTGACACAGAACTGCAACGAAACTACGACGTGACAATCCAAGTATTCCTTTACATTTCATTTATCCTTATGTTACTTACGTTCAAGCAAACGCTCGGCTGTTTCCGTAAACCCCTATTGCGAAATGTCGGCGTTGACAGAGACAGCCGCCATTTTGGACGAGCTTCAGATTTTTGAATGCAAATATCTAGAGTTTAGATTCATCAACATTCAAACAAATTATATAGTAAGCATTATAAGAAGGACTTCTATTAACATACCAAAAAAAATGAAAAATACTGAAAAAAAAGTTGGAAAATACGATTTTTTTAAATTTGCATCTCGTAACAACCGGAAGTACTGACAACGCACGAGAAGGTGATTCAGCAAACCACAAAGTGACAAACTATCGTCTTCAATAAGTCTCCAGGTCATAACTTCAGCCATTTTCGTGAAAAAGGGGCGACAAAATTGCATTTTAAAATCAGGAAATTGGCCATAACTTGGCACCAGAAGGGAATTTTCCAAATTTCTCTTCTGATGTAACAACTTCATATAATGACACATATTTTGTGAAAGTTTCGTGAAAAACCGCTGAATAGTTTTCGAGAAATCGCCTGTACAAAATTTTGTCAAAAAAAAAGAATAATAATAAGAATAATAACTAGAACGATCTCGTTGCGAGTAACGAGAGGTCTTCCGTCCGATTCTGAAATAAAAATGAAAAAAAATCTTGCAGAAAAAGTGATAAAAAAAATTCAGACATTCGGGGGAGCGAACCCGGGTCGCCAGCGTGGCAATCCAACGCGCTAACCATTCGCCATTGAAAACACCGCTTCAAATTTTTTAATGCGAATATCTCGAGATTGCTTATTTCGATTCTAAAAGAAATTACATATTACGCATTTGCTAACGAGTCTCTATTTAGATTAAAAACACCGAAGAAAAATATTGAAAAACAAAAATTTGGAAAAATTGAATTTTTAAATATGCTTCCGGAAGATACCGGAAGTGCTGACGACGCACGAAAAGGCGATTCTGCAAACCACAAAGTCATGATCTATCATCTTCAATAAGTTTCCAGTTTATATTCTCAGCCATTTTTGATAAAAGTGCGCGACAAAATTGCATTTTAAAATCAGAAAATTGTCCATAACTTGGCACCGGAAGCGAATTTTCCAAAATAAATTACGGACTGCACAAGTTCATGTAATGACGCATATTATGTGAAATTTTCATTGAAAACCGCTGAGTAGTTTTCGAGAAATCGCGTGCACAAAATTTTGTCAAAAAAATTAATAATAATAATAAGAAACAGTAGAATCACTATAAGGTCTTCCGTGAAGACGGAAGACCTTAAAAACAGAAGGAAAACAATAAGGTCTTCCGAAGGAAGTCGAAAGACCTTAATAATAATAATAAAGGGGGAATTTTAGATACATGTATTTACCTTCTTGTTATTGTTTACATGACAAATCTTGGAAATATAAATCTCACGATATCTATGAATTTTTATTGACAACAAGTATTTCTTTTTACAGAATCACTAAAGAATTAAAAGTATATTTTCAGTATATATGCAACGCCTCAAAAGGGACAATCAAGTAGGGCACTAGCGGTTCCATCCGCTACTTCTCGACTAGGAAAGAAAAGACGATTGGTAGCAGACCAAATCTCTGTACCTGATGATGTTGTGGAACAAATCACCAAAACTGTCACTGAAACGGTTACGACTTTAATAACAACACTTATAAATGATGTTGTCAACACTGGATCAACGGACTTGGATAATCAGGGGAGTATACATAACTGTAATGTGCAAGCATCTCCACAGATTACCATCTCAGAAAATAGTGTCACTGTAAATTCTCAGTATAGTGTAATACCCGAGGCAACTGAGTCAAATAAAAGTAAGGGACAAACAGGATTAGTCAGCACAGCAGTGCCAATAGAAGCTCTTGTGTCTGACCAAATCAAGTCTAAGATATGGTCAAATCAGTGCAATGATTTTGTTAAACCTTTATCAAAAGAAAAACAGAAAAAGCAAAATTTTCTTTCCACGTAGAAGATAGTGATACTCAGGGGAAGTTAACCATTCACCAGGCTGAGAACGATGCTGAAGACAAGACGAGTGTTTCTTCTATGCATGACTGGATTACAGCTTGGAACAGGTATGCAGCAATATATTGTATAAAATATCCTGAACAGCAGTCAAAATTAGCCAAGCATTTAGAGGCAGTAAGAGATGTTGCTGATGCTAAAGGTACATGTAATTGGAAATATAATGATGCAGGATTTAGACAGCTTGTATCTCAAGGACAGGTTGCATGGGGTGATGTTCATATGGAATTGTATGTTAACGCTAGTCTCAAAACTGATCTATCGACAAAAGTAAGTGGTGAAGACGCACCATCAGGGCCAATCCCTAAAGGAGTTTGTTTCAATTATCATGCAGGTAAGAAGTGTCCTGCATGTTTATCCCGTCGCTTCTTACACAAGTGTTACAACTGTGGTAGCAACCATCCATTTAATCACTGTAACAAACAAACTCAGCAGCCCTTTCGTTCTTAGAAAATTCTACACCTAAACAAAAAAAATAACAAAGAATTTACCAGCCCCTCAAAACAATGGGATGACGCCTGTAAAAGTAAGTAGATTGGAAAATGGTTAGCTGGATATAATGAAGATGAATCCAAATACCTAATAAATGGTTTTTCTAATGAGTTTTTTTTTTTTTTTTTTTTTTTTGGGGGGGGGGGGGTTATTGGTGAAAGCCCGGGTATTGAATCAAAGAATTTAAATTTTTCATTCGAAAACCCACAGCTAGTATCTCATAAGAGAAAAAAATTAAGCTGAAAGGGTTTATGGATCTTTCAAAATCGAACTTATGAACTGGGTTCAGTTAAAATGGAATCCAGGCTTCCAGAAGATCCTTAAGTGCGTTATGAGAATTGAATCAAGTTTACAACAACAAAAATTGACAGTTAAGGAAATGCAGTCAATGATAGGTTTATGAATTTTGCATGTAATGAAGTATTTCCCGGTAGGTCTTTTCTTACGCGGGTATGTTGCGGAAGCATATAAATAATTTTTTTTGGAAATTTAGACTTTTTTTTTTTAAATTAAGTTTGATAATTTACCAAAACCGCTGATGAACTTAAATTATTAAAACATTGCATAAAGCTAAAAGCCTGTCTAACGCAACAACACGTGCACCAACATGGCATCATGTGACTTCCTTTGATAGGAAAATTTTCCTTAATAAAAAAACTAACAGAACAACAATACCCCGGAGTTTAATGATTTCTTTGAGTAAATAATGTAGTTGAAAAACATCTATTTTGCCTAAAAACTGCTGCTAGAATCCCACTGTCCCGTCAGCAAAATAATTATTCCACACATTGTTACGAAACCTTAACCGATGTTTTGAATTTTCTACATATGAAACGAGATTTTTCGTAAAACCATGCTCAACTTGTGATTCTAGTAGCACTTTCAAAGTACATGTATTTTAGGAGGCAAACTTTCCATCTGTACAAATTTAATGTTTTGAAATATACAGCTTATTGCTGTTCTGATGCAATATTTTTGTTACAGATGACAGAGGAAAGGCCGACTGGGATACGCGTATAGCTGACTGTCTTCGAAAGAGAATCAAATCCTTGTAAATAAATTAATAAAATACCTGTATTGTTAACTGAACTTCATAGGAATTTCACAAAATGTTAACGATATTTGCTTTTAACCTTTGTTTTACGTGTCTCTGTACAATTCATGCCATCTTAGCCAAATTCTCTTTACGCGGCATTATCAATTCCAGAGTTACTTGATGTACACATATGATGTATTCGGTGGTAGATTTTAATCAAAATTGCAGAATACAGCATAACAAAATAAGAACATTTCATTTCTTTTTAATGTTTACACATTTCTATTCATTTACTAGAGTTAAATTACATCTCTAAATACCAATATTACGAAAACCTGTGTTCTAGATTTGACGTCATCTCGCCTACTATGACGTCATAATGTAGCACTGATTTTTTCAAGGTAGAATATTTTGCATGCTTCCTTATCCCCCCTGCGTAGAAGACTTAAAGACTTGACAATTGGAATTAAAAAAACAATACGATAAGATTCGATTGACAAAGGAAGTAAAAGAAAATCTTTAATGTTTGGCTGATTTTGCTTTCAAATCACAATAGATCTACCATGTTTTTTTGCTGATAGGTTACTGATGAATCAGGGTCAATTTGATATTCTGCAGTGTTTGGTAGTCAGTGGTTTCAAGGAAATTGGGATATTAATTGGAGATACCAGGATATTACTTATTGGAATTTTATCCTATAGTACAGACCCTAAACCGTGCTACTACACCTCAGAAACGAACCGTACCGTTCCGTGCAGAAAGCGTACCGTACCGTGCACAAAGCGTACCGTTCCGTGCACAAAGCGAACCGTTCCGTTCACAAAGCGTACCGTTCCGTGCACAAAGCGAACCGTTCCGTGCACAAAGCGTACCGTACCGTCCACAAAGCGAACCGTTCCGTTCACAAAGCGTACCGTACCGTCTACAAAGCGTACCGTTCCGTGCAACAAACGAACCGTACCGTTCTTTGGTTAATTATGCAAACCACGCCCCCAATGATTTTTGAATCATGTAATGACCAAATAAGTCATTTTGGTTTATTCCTCGCTACGGCGCCTGTGAAAGGAGGAAGGGGGTTGTGTCTGCCTGTTCGAAACACCATTATCAAGTATCATGCATCTGGGCCTACAACTGTAAAAATAAGGAAACTACTCGAAGCAAACTTCAAAACAACTAGACAGAGTGTGAGACGATTCCTTATTTGCTAAAAATTAGATAAACTGATTGTGTTTGTGGTCAAAGGTACATATATGTACAGTACAGGCCACGAGTTTTTCCCGCAAAACACGTACGGGGCACAGTGGACCTCAAAAAATGTCGCCGTCTTTGAAGTCTTTCATTTTCTTACTATTAGAAAATTAAATCAATTACCTTTTGAAATATAAGTTATATTTAAATATTCGTACTTTAACTATACAGATATTTAAACTAATATTATAAGATGCCCCAAAATTCAATATAATCGTGCTCGTGCCCGGTGAAAAAACCCTCCTTAAATGTGTACAATCATGTACATTCTTGTTTCATAATCCTATAATTGTATATGACATAAAAATAGGTTCAATAGACTATAATACCACTAAGATAGAACACGCTTTCATGAATTAATTCCCTGGTTGTCTCTACTTTTGATTTTAATTTTGCTCATTTATATTGTTGAATCTTATCAGATACAAGATCGTTTTTTGTCGTAAGAATGCATTCATATGTTGTACATATCAGATGCGTGATTTACTAATGAATTATTTTGTAAGAATGTTAAAACATATATAAACTGTCTAGAGTAAAATTTAAAAAATAACCGTATTAGACTTTCACATTAATTCTAAGATTTCTACTATAGGCGAATCATTGGTGCAGTTATACTTACACAGAAAATGGATTAAAATATTACATCCGGTAAACCTGGAGATTTCTACTGAACAGACAGAGATGATTATCTTACTAATAAAACTGTGATCAACTTTCACGCTGCATACAAAAATCGCCAGCCGAATTTCTTGCAAATAAAATGTGCAAACTGCAGTATAAA
Source organism: Saccostrea cuccullata (assembly GCF_032062105.1). Taxonomy (NCBI): domain Eukaryota; kingdom Metazoa; phylum Mollusca; class Bivalvia; order Ostreida; family Ostreidae; genus Saccostrea; species Saccostrea cuccullata. The sequence continues at coordinate 58,840 of NW_026938214.1, forward strand.
TATTACTTCATTCTGAAATACATCTTATGAAAAATGAAAAAAAAAAGTTAACAAAAAAAAATAAAGATATTATAAGGTTTGTTACACTGTACCCCCATCCCCTTTCTAGAAAGCGACACGAATTAGCTGGTTAAAAGTTTTTTAGAAGTCTGCAAAATGGTACGTTGTTGTAAATAAAAAATATCATAATCTACAGGAAACAATAATTTCTTATTAGTGTCTGAAAAAAGATAATTTACTAAATAAAATGAAATTAAAAGAAATTTCAATCCTCTTTCAATTGCAAGCCATATTATGTTTGTTCCCCCCCCCACCTAGAAGGAGATACTTATGCGAATTTATGTGACTTTAAATTGTGCTTTTGTTTAAAAAAAGAAAATTATAATTTAGGGATACATGCTTATTTATTTTTGTCTGAAAAAGGATAATTTAGAAAGTAAATTTGTTATCAGTGTTGTTGTGAAACCTGGAAGATGAGTTTGCTGGATGTCAGTTGAGTGATTATTAAATGCACTTGATGTGGTCAAAACTAAATAATTTGAAAGGTGTGTTAAACACACGGCGCCCCCCCCCCTTCCCGGTCCCTTTGGCTGTGACCCAATATTTTTTTTAAACAGGTGTGAACTATGAACTGACCATAAGAATGTTTCTCATCACAGGAGAAATTCTTCCTGCGTAGACTTTCAGGGTCACCTAGCGTAAGGCATTTTGATTGACGAGTGATGCACGTGTTTACATGATATCGTCGGACATAATTCTCCAAAGTTAATATCATTGTTGGTGAATAAATCTTTCGTGACATATTCATTCCATGGCATATGTTTATCCCTGGTTTGGATTAAATAAACAGTACACCTGTGGGATAGTTATTCCCTCGGTAGCAGTAGTTCTAGTAATAAAGGGACTTGAGTAGACTTAATTACTTTTGTGACAAGCAGGTCATATGTTTATCTCTGACTTGGATTTTTTCATCTAGTCGTATAGCTAATAAGAAATATTTAGGGGCCCCACCTTCAACTCCCTAATTGGGACGTTTATCGAAAAATGAAAGGTTGAATATTGTTAAGAACAAAATTTTGTTTAATATTACTTATCAAAATATTTCTCACTTTCGAAGTATAAAGCGTCAAAGATTTAGCATTCTGGTCCCTTGTGGCCCCTAGTTATTTACCATACGACATGAAAATTATAATATATAGATGTAGATTGTTGATATAAACATTTTTGCTTCAGTAATGTATAACAAAATACTGACAGCTAAATAGTTATCGATTGAAGTCTTTTGGCCCCTCTTGGCTCCTGATTTGAGTCCCTAGCTTCTTTTTCTTGATTTCAGAACATTACTTTGAACATATTTTGTTCAATATTACTAATCAAAATATTTCCCATTTTTGAGATAGAAAGCGTCAAAAATTAGCATTTTTACCCTTTGTGGCCCCTAATTATGAAACATACGTTCAAAAAATCATATTATATCGTTGTAGATTGTTGAGATTAATATTTTTGCTTCAGTAATGTATAATAAAATATTTACTGTAAAAGAGTTATTGAATAAAAACTTTTGGCCCCTCTCATCCGTTAATGTAATGAATCAGCACTTTTTTCTTGATATCATATTATAGATCTTTATATTTATCACAACGTTGTTCTGTATGTCCTAAAAAATAAATATATTTCAAAAGATATGATGCAAAAGGTCCATACTAAGCATTTCCGGAAAATATCCTGACCCAGGTGCAACATGGCAACATGTCCTTTAAAATCACTGAAAATTCCAGCTCTCTAGCTTAAGCCATTTTTGAGTTCCATCAAAGACAAGAAGGTCCTCTGAATTTCAATAAAAGGGCGATAACTCTCGAACTAAAGTAAATATCCCTAAACGGAATTTCTCTAATTAACTTCAGCTAATAACGCAACAACCCTAAAAATTTGGATAAAATCAAACAAATCATATCTGAGAACGCGCCTGCACAAATATTGTAAGATTGATTGTATATTGTTTAACGTCCCTCTCGAGAATTTTTCACTCATATGGAGACGTCACGTACACTGATGAAGGGCTTCAAATTTTGACCTATATTCGGCACTCAACTCGGGGTCATTGAGCAGTGAAGGATCTTTATCGTGCCAACACCTGCCGCTGACACTGGGCCTCTGTTTTTAAGGAATCATCCAAATGACCTGCAAATTTCACTTCAAAGTGCCGAGCGCATACATATGGCGAGGAAACAGTTGCTACCAATTTTATCGACTAGCTGCCATAAACGATTAAATTTTGTAAGAAAAAAATAAGAATGAAAACTAGAGCCGAGCTCGTTGCAAAGCAACGAGTAGGTCTTCCGTCCTGTTTGACCGGAAGTAACTTTCTTTTAAGAAAAAAAGACAAATGAAGTCCAAAAATGGTTTAATCCTCCAAATTTATGTTAATTATTGCAAAATTAAGCCATTTTTGGCAACTTCCGGTTGGACCGGAAGTACCGTCGACGGACGGAAAATTAAAATTTAAGCTTCCAGTGACATATGATATCCAAAAACCTGTCAAGAACAGCAAAAATATGCAATTTTTGACTACTTCCGGTTTGACCGGAAGTGACGTCGCGGGACGTATTTCGACGACCCAATTAGATAAAGCTTGACATTTTGTACAACTTTGCTTCTTTGACGTATTACAAATTCTCAATACTTTTTGAGATATAAAGGAAATACTTTCGGCCCCTCTAGGCCCTTCATTTTAGGGGCCAGCCCTTTTTTCGAGATATCATTTGAAAGATCGTGTAATTCTACACTTCTTTTGTTCTACATGTCTTACAAAATATTTCTAGGTAAAAAGTTATCTTTGAAAAGGTGTCAAAAATTTTGAAATTCTTGATAGGACTATTTTTGCGCCATATCGAGCGTCGGCGCTTCGTACTTCCGGTAAAAATGATATACTGAATTCACTTCTCCAAAGGTTGCTCTATCATCACTGAAAATTTCATACTTCTATCTTCAACGGTTTTTGAGAACATTGCCGGACAAAGTGACCCTCTAAAAATGACAAAATTGCGAAAATCTCCGAACCGGAAGTGACGTCATCAAAATAAAAAATTTTATTTCTGGATTTTTTGATGTTCTATCAGACCTGAAAGTTTCATGAACATCCATTGAGCCGTTTCCGAGAACTCGCGTGCACAAAATCGGTAAGAAAAAAAATAAGAAGAAGAAAAATAGTGGAAAAGAAACCTAAGAAAAACAATAAGGTCTTCCGCTGAAGACGGAAGACCTTAATAAAAAAGGGGAAAAGAAACCGAAGAAAACTAGATGAGCCTTCCGCTGAAGACGGAAGACCCTAAGAAAAGTAAAAAAGAAACCGAAGAATAATAGAAGGGTCTTCCGCTTAAGATTGAAGACTCTAAATATATGTAAATTATAGATATGCATGGGAAGGGATTCAACCCATAAATCATTCGCACACACGTCCTATAGACCTGATTTCGTTTCGTAAATTAACAAGTGGGATATTTGCCTTTACACTATATCTGAAACATAACTATCACAATACTTGAACGGGGGGGGGGGGGGGGGGGGGTGGGGGGTGGGGGTGTTTACTTTTCGTTATCTACATTTAATAGTAAAAGATTTGTTCGGAAAGTCCAATGATCAGCTAATAATGAATCTTAACTTGAATCATTAAAAAGATGATCCTAATTAGTTGTTAAAATATTTAAGATATACATGAATGTAAAGATTACTTTGTTTACAACATGTAATTTTGAATTTTTAACATTTTGGAAATCCTATTGCTTTACATCAATCGTTTAACTTTATTTAATAATTTCGTTTTCTTTATTTAATACTTTCGTTATCTTAATTTCATAATTTCGTTTTTCTTTATTCAATAATTTCATTTTTCTTTATTTAATTTCTTTTTCTTTATTTAATTTCTTTTTCTTTATTTAATTTCTTTTTCTTTATTTAATAATCTATTTTTCTTCCTTTAAAAATTTCGTTTTTCTTTTTCTTTCTTTTATAATTTCGTCTTTTCTTTAAATAATTTCGTTTTTCTTTGTTTGATTATTTTGTTTTTAAGGTCTTCTGTCATCAGCAGAAGACCTTCTTGTTATTCTCAGGTTTCTTTTCCATTATTGTCCCCCGCTTGAAAAGTGGGGGATATTAATTTGGCTCTGCCCAACCGTCCGTCCGTCCGTCATTCTGTCTGTCTGTAACGCTTTCGTTTCCACACTATATCTCGAGAACCCTTTGAGCTTTCGCAATGAAATATTGCAAATCAACTCTCCATGGACTAAAACAGAATCCTATTGATTTTGAGGTCAAAAGGTCAAAGGTCAAGTCATAACTTCGCAAATTCTGTCTGTTAGAACACGTTCGTCTCCGTGCAATATCTCGAGAACTGTTTGAGCTTTTGCAATGATATTTTACATAACAACTCCCTGTGGCCAATGGAAGACCCGTGTTGATATTGAGGTCAAAAGGTCAAAGATCAAGGTCGTAAAATTATACATTATTTTTGTATGTAACACCATCCTTTGCAGGAGGATTTTGAGCTTTTGCAATGTACATGTAGTTCATTTCAAAACTCCCTAGCTAGGACCTCTCTCACCCCTCTCAAAGTGTCCCGCTCCGTTTATTTTATTATTATTTACTATATTACATGTCGCTTTTTTAGCACAGGGGCATGAGGAGAGTTATTACGTATAAAACAGATTGTCAGCGGACTTTATTTTCTTATTACATTAGAACTGTTTAATAAAGGTTAAATTAGACATTATGCATTGTGTAAAATTTTGGCATTATCGAACATAACAGTATAAATACATGTATGTGACTTCATATTTGTATATAATTTCGACAGTGTAAAGCAGTTCCATGGTCTAGTGGTACGTCTCTCGCTTCACGTGTGAGAATTCCCGGGTTCGAATCCCGGACGATCTATTTACTTTTTTTTTTTATTTCAAACACTGTTTTTACTAAATGGTAGTATTCAGCATGTGGAATGAAAAAGTTATGAGGTCTCGATTGTACAAACTCATAAAATCATCACTACAGTGTATAAATATTCCATATAAAAAGAATCTTCGATACACATAATAAAGAATAAGCAATCAAATCTTTATATGCATATTGACATACATGTATTTTATTTGCTTCAGTATACATGTAAACATTTAATAATTCTATAAATTCAGTCAGGGGGGTCCAACTTTTTTCCCCAAGCGGGGGACACGAATTCTCTGAATTAGCTTGTTTTTATTAAGACCTCCCATCTTCAGCAGAAGCCCTTCTTTTTATTTTTAGGTTTCTTTTCCGCTATTTTCTTTTTCTTATCGATTTTTGTGCAGGCGATTTCCTGGAAACGGCTGGATTGATTTTTATGAAACTTTCAGGACTGAAGGAACATCAATTAAACTTGATTTCTATTTTTTTTTTGTTGTTGTTTTTATGACGTCACTTCTGGTTTCGAGATTTCTGCGATTTAGTGATTTTCAAAAGTCATATTGTCCACCATTTTCTCAAAAATGCGTTTAGAAAGAAACATAAGATTTTCAGCGATGATAGAGCAACATGTGTTGATGTGACACAAACTTCTCTTTTTCTCCATCAGTGCAGCACGTAGGCGCTCGCTATGGCTAGAAAAGTCCTATTAGGGATTAAGAAATTTTTGATACTTTTTCTGCAATATCTTTTCAGGTGTTAATATTTTGTAATGACATATAGAACAAAATTTGTTAAGAATATGACGGTCTTTCAAAGGATATCAACGATCAGGGGCTGGCTTCTCAAATTAAGGGCTGAGAGGGGCCAAAATTTTTATCTTGATATCTCAAAAAGTATTAAATATTAAGAATTTGTAATACGTCAAAGAAGCAAAGTTGTTCAAATGTCAAGCTCAATCTTTTGGGGTCGTCAAAATACGCCCGGTTTCGTCACTTCCGGTTTCACCGGAAGTAGTCAGAAAATGCATATTTGTGCCGTTCATGATATGTTTTTAGGTAAGATATGTCACTGGAAGCATAAAACAAAAAAAATCATCCGTCTACCTCACTTCCGGTAAAACAAAGCAAAAAATAGCTTACTTTTGCAATAATTAGCATAGATTTAACCATTTTTTTTCAAAATGAAAGTTACTTCTGGTCAAACCAGGACTGAAGACCTACTCATTGCTTTGCAATGAGCTTTGCTCTAGTTGTTATTATTTTTTGTTTGCATTAATAGGTGTCCGTATATATCCATTTGCACAGAATTTTATTGATTATCAATAAATTTTATTTCTTTTATTGAGTAGTGGTAGATGTATTCAACACGTAATTTTAAACTTGATTCACACAAAGACTCTATTTATTTGTCTGATATCAATAATTATGTTTAGATTGATAAATTAACTGTCTGGGATTTTTTTTCTTCGAAAATTGAAAAAGACTCCTTTAAAATTAAAAGTGTCACAGTTAAACATTCTCACACCTCTGCAGCCTCCCCAACAGCAAAGAAAAATAGGAACAGTAATTATCAGTATATGTCAGTACTTGTCCAAGGTTTTTAACAGGGTCAGTTAATGGTGAGTAGTTGTTTAAGTTTATCAGCATCGAATACGATTATCAGTATTTTTCTCAGTGTATCAGCATCGGCAGTGAATGGTCAGTAAATGTGTAAGTTTTACTGTAAAACTGCACAATATGCGTAATTTTCAAAGTGTGTCAGTAAAAATTGGGATGTTAGTAGTGCTTGGCCTTAACTTTTGAACGGTAAGGACAAGGACAATAATTCTTTGTTGATAACAAACATAAAAGTAATAGCTCTTTAAAAAGATTTTTTTTTAAAATGCTTTACAACTTGTCGAGAAATGGTTGTGGTTAGGTATTCATTTGTTTTTTTTTTCTCCTCAGAAATTCATTAATTTTTGATTTTATATATAAAAAAAGTTTTTTGTAAGAACTGTTCTCCAAGAAGAGCGTGCATCAGACATGGAATCAAATTTTTCTGATTTTCTACATATGGAGAACAGTACTTGTGTCTAAAATAACTAATAACTTGTATATGTTTTACGAAAAATGGCTTAATAAGTAAATATTGTTTTGAAAACATTAATTTTTACAATTGCAAATGACAATGATTTTTTTAACTCCTCTTTTGTTAGGACATCGTCATTATCACATACTATGACAAAGATCCACAATATATCAGCATGTTGAAAGTGCTTTTTTGTCAGCATTCAGACTTTCTAAATTAGTCATAGTTGATGCCTGTGGTACTTGTGTTTGATATAATAATTTCATGATGATACGACTCTATTTTCATTCTTGTAAACCCAGGGTCCTGAGTCAAAACGTTGACAACAGACACCTGCATGTTGAATCAGGACCTCTGACTTGCTGGGATGCCCTAATCTTATATACAGTGTACCAAAAGATGTTTTCTTCGTTTATTCACACTAAAAATTACATAAAGATATGTGCTATGCATAGTACATGTACATTCATTTTCTTTTTAATTTTTCTATGCATTTGTTTTGAAATTCCTTGAAAAGTCTAAAACGAAATATTTTCGGCGACTTGAGACTTTGCATCAATTTATTCTTGAATTTTGTATCACTCTTTAAAGGGACATTTTTCAACGAGGGTCATTTTTTATATCACATGTTTTTATATGACATGTTTTCTATAATGTCAAAAATGTAATAAACCCTGCAAAATGCTAAGTCACACCGGAAACAGTTATGTCACACGCCGGAAACACTTATGTCACACGGACGAAAGCAGTTATGTCACCGTTTCGATTACGTTGACATGTTTCTACGTCACACTTTTACCTTCGGGTTCAAGATTTTATGACGTATGTTGCTAAGCCAAAGTACACAAACAAGCGTTATTCTTAACGTCAACTGTTGTGTAAATTTTGACGTTCTTAAATGATTTTTTTATATATAGTACCGACCAGACTCAACCTTACACAGAGCAGTTCCAGAGCAGTCCAAGGGACTTAGGACTTAGCAGAACCACAATGGTCCCAGAATAGTCCCACAGCGGTCCCAGAGTAGTGCCGCAAAATTCTCCAACAGCGTTCCCAGCAGTCCTTGTGGTCCTAAAAAGCAGTCCCCGCTATCAAAGAAAGTAGTCCCAGGATTCCCAGTGGGCGGGGTTCATTAATTTATAGGGCGGTGCTAATTCAGTAATGATATTCCCAATAAACAATGGAACTGTAAAAAAGCAGTTGAAGTGATTGTGGGTAGTATGCCAGAAATCTCTACATGTGTGTGAAGGTCATTTATGAACAGTACGCGCATAGAAACACTTTGAAATATTTTTTTCATTAAAGGAACCAGGCTTTCAGACGTACATGTATGAGTTACACTGAACATGATTATTTAATCACAATTATCTAGTATATTAATACTTCAATTCCTTTATTTTCTGCAATTGATACGGGTTCATTTTTTATGCAGAAAATCAAACTTGAATTGATTATTTTTCCATCAGAATTAGGTGTAAATAGGTCTTTTTATTCCATAGTATCGGGATACTCTAAAGGCGCTTTCTTAAGCATTTGGGCTTCTAAAAATCCTTTGTTAATTTTCTCATGTATTATTTTTCAGTCATGATTATTTCTACTGACATGTCAATCTAATAATCGTTAGTTTCTATATAAGCTCTATAATACTCAGTCTGGGTTGTTTTATTTGTAAACATTTGAGTGTTCATCGTTAATCATCAGAATGGAACCCATTAATATTTTTAAAATTATATAGAATGACATTAGGGTCATTGTTGACAAGCATGTTCAACTCATACTCAACGCATACTCATACCTGTATCCAAATAACATGCATGACTGATTTTCTGCCCAGAGGTAATTGAAACAGCAGGTGTTGATACCAGGTAATCACACGCAAAAAAAAAACAAAAAAATCAGAATTCCCGGTATTTTAATTTCAATTTTTTATTTATGAACAAATGTACTCTTATTATAACCTGTTTACAAATTAAAAACTTATTCATTAATAAATTTCCCAATAATTGTCTACATTGTTTATGTTACGGAAGAATGGTGGCATATTTTATTTCAAGGTCATTTAATAAACAGTGAGGTTTTATTTGAGGGTTGCATGGAATACACTGGTACTTGGTGGTACTTGTAAAACCTGTAGCTTTATCATTTTAAAAAACTTATATATAACTACAATGATTTTTTTAAAAGTGCCAATGCATTTTTTGAGTACATAATTTAAAAAAAAACATATTAAAACAGGCCGACATATTAATTTTTTTTCTCACAAACCTATATTTTCAGGGATAAAAGCCTTTCTCTTACTTCCTAGTTAGTTTTATAGACTTTTAAAAAATATTCTAAACGACATTTGTGTACAAATACAGTCTTTGAAGATATTAATTCACTAAAATAATCTCTTCATAATCAAAGATTTTAAGAAATCCTTGATTTTTTAATAGTTTAAAATACTCTCTGCTGCAAGTTAACAAATCAAATGAAAGCCTGCAAATTCAGAATACACAAGGGGGCGGAGCTTTCATGTCATTCAAAAACTTTAATTACACAGTGAAAAAAGCAATCCCAGAAAGCAGTCCCGAGACAGCTGGGACTGCTGGGTCTGCTTTCTAGAGCAGTCCCAGAGCAGTCCCGTAGCGGTCAAAAAGCAGTTTCACAGCAGTCCCAAAGAAGTCCTTGGGACCGCTTTCTGGGACTTCTTTGGGTCTGGTTGGTTCTTTCCTTGAGAAATGTTATAAAACATTTACAACATGACTTCTCTTCAGGTCACATAACTCTCCAGGGCTTTCCTGTCACCTCCGGGCAAATATTCTGGTATGTCGCCCTCGACACCATGTGATATATGTAAAATAGGACTAATACATACATGTTACACAATGATTCATGGTGCTCTTTTCTACATAAAATGATATTTTTCTACGGGTTGGGTCGTCATTTTCTTTGAAATATGACCCCCCGTAATTATTTGATTGGAGTCATTATTTGTCTTTACACAGAAAGTAAAATATTTATAACTGATATGTAAAATGTCGTTCATGTACATGTAGGAAAAATAATGCGTAAATGTCTTACTAAGTATAATGCAAATATAATAAATCAAAACAGAAGAATTACATTAGCACTTCAGATTAAAAGAAAAAAAAAATGTGATGATTCCTGTATTTATTTCGATTTTCCTCTGATTATGACTTAAGAAAGCTCCCACCGGCAATAACAAGTTGGCTTTCTCTCTGGAACTAATGAACAATTTAACATAGATTAACGATATGCCTGTAGGAGAACAGATGGGGGATCAAGTGGATTCTCACAAACAGTTCACTGCGTGTGGAAAATTAGAGACTGCTTCTTCACTTTTATCTTGAAGTGCAGCATGTTTTTATCTTTTCTTGTATTGATATTTACTCGATCTCTAACCCTCCCCTCACCCATTGCGCCTCCTTCACACCTAGCGAGTGGTATATGAACACGTAACAATGTTTATTAACATTGAATGTTTTAGGAGTTAGAGTAAAATTTTTTCAAGGTTCACGTATAGCAAAGCTATTTAGGAGAGGGAATTCTATTTTCCACAAAAGTTTCTAAATGGTAGGTGTTCTTTTCTTGTAAGTGTCGAATTTTATATCGATTAGTCCTTTTAATGATCATTTAAAAATGATACGTAAAAAAAGCTTAATTATCTGGAAATAATGGAAGAAAATAACTAATATTTTCCAAATGTTTCCTCATATAAATTTATTTATACATAAAAGTAAAATCAAATGCCCGTGTTCAGCACCAGCACTGTATATAAGGATAGCCTTAGTTTACGGTACATGAAATTGATAATAAAAAAAATAAGAAAAAGTGTATTATCCCCCCCCCCCCCCCCCCTCAGTGACATTCCTTAATCAGATGGACTACACAAATTTTAAAAGTATTTTTAAAATGGAAGGAGGGAGAAAAACTTAGCATTACAAAGTGATGATTCTATGATATTTTTAAAGGTTTAATTCTGCTTGTTCATTTACTTTTCGTACCATCAATCAAATTGCACATGCAAAGTAAGCGAAGATTTCAAATAATACGAGGGTTGATCCAAATGTAATGTCAGAGTGTCCAAATCTTTTATAGTTGGCGTCATATTATCAAATACAATATACCAAAAGATGCACAAATACAAATCTAATTAACATTGCAATTTTAGTTTAATAATGTATATTTGAAGTCATTTTATAGATGTTTAAAACATAGAGCGTAGGGGGTGTTGACGCCTCACAACAGAACGCCATGTTTAAAAGTGTATTTTTTCTTAAAATGAGTAAGAAAAACACATTAAAAAGATTCTAAAAAAGCACCTTATCTCCCAATTTTTTAAAAGACACAATTCTCGTCATTTTCTAGTCATTACTTGAAAATTAAATTACGGCATTGGTGTTTGAGATCATAAACATTGTTGTTTTACTCTCACTCTTGAATTGAACAAAAGGATTTGGAAATGGGGAGTAAAAACGGCTCGACGAGATGAAATGCATTTTTGATTCAAAATATGGGAATCATAAAAATCGAAATTTACGTTTAATTATCAGATTGACAGAATAAAGAATATTAAATAAATAAGAAACATCTTAATAGATTGTTTCAGCAATTCTTGGCGGGTGATAGGTCACTGAATGATCAGCAGAGGACAAGAATACCGAAATATACAAGATCAGAGAGAAACGTCAAATTTCGTCCGACGTTGTCAAAAAGACAGAAGTATAGAGTGACATTTTTAAGTTTGTTTTATGCTACTATTAAAAAAAATGATAGAGGGCTTAATTATGAAAAGAGTGAGTGTATAATATACGGCGCCGCTGCAGGGCCTGGTAAAAAAATATTTCTATTTGTTCGGATAGATTAGAAATTCGTTTGGACGAATTACTTATTTGTTCGGACGAATTAGATATTCCTTCGGACAAATTAGAAATTCGTTCGGACGAATAAGTTATTTGTTCGGACAAATTAGAAATTCGTTCAGACGAACTAGAAACTTGTTCGGACAAATAAGTTATTGCTTTGGACAAATTAGATATTTGTGCGGACAAATTAGAAATTCGTTCGGACGAATTAGAAATTCGTTCGGACGAATTAGAAATTTGTTCGGACAAATAAGTTATTTGTTCGGACGAATTAGATATTCTTTCGGAAAATTAGTTATTTGTACGGCCGAATAAGAAATTCGTCCGGACGAATACGTTATTTGTTCGGACAAATTAGAGAAAATGTGAAAAGCTGTCAGGACACTGCGATTAATGTGCGATTTGCACCAAGATGGTTCATTTTATTTTGATTCTTTCAAAATAACTTTAATGAACAACATTATCAATAAATATTTTGAAGATAAGTCGTTTCAATGTTGATCTCTTTCTTACAATTTTAATGTACATATTCACTACCATGCAATTTATTAATCATGACATGTAAATGGTTTCTGAAATACATTTCTGTTACATATGTCGCCGATATGTGGCTGAAATATTGCCGATTCGGCGTAAAATATTCAGTCAATCAATCTGGTACACATGCGGTGTATAAAATGAAAAAAAGGTTCTGATTGAGTTTTTAGTTAAATATTCCTGTTTGTGAATTAAGAAAACTTCACAAAAATGAACCTGTTCGTATTGATCTCAGATTGTTCCTATGACTCGCAAACCGGTGAATGAAGATGTCAATCTGGTATATTCCCTATTCCGTAGTTGATTTACAGACATAATTATAGCCCCTCCCCTTATTGGAGAGGTACATGTAGTCGAACAAACAATTTAATTTCACTTTCAGCATTTCTTAAGTTTGTTTATCCGCTTTTACAGTTGAATACCAGTTTGAAGGTTTTATAGGCCAATGACTCACTAGAAAGGGGATTTATGAAACCAAACCCTTTTATGGGAAAAATAAATCATGAATTTAAAACATGTCAATATATAAGAAACAACCCCCTCCTCTATTTAAAAACGATCGATTGTCTTAATCATTGAGAAGCTTAACTTGAATTAAATTATGATGTGTTTTTTAAATTTTACTGCACTTTCTAGGAACGTACATGTATTCATCTATTTTTATGCCCCCGTAAACGAAGTTTCGGGGGCATATAGTTTTTGTCGTGTCCGTCTGTCTGTCTCTCTGTCTGTCTCTCTGTCTCTCTGTTTGTCTGTTTGTCCGCAAAAACTTTAACCTTGCCCATATCTTTTGATTTAGTGGAGCTATGACATTCATATTTCACATGTGTATTCCTTGTGACAAGATCTTTTTTGGGGTACCACCAAATTTGACCTTTTGACCTTGACCTTTGAGTTTGACCCACTTTTACACAAAAAATTTAAACTTTTACTTTGACTATATCTTTTGATCAGTATACACCAGGACATTGATACTTGACAGATGTATTGTTTTTGGTAGTTCCTTTCATTTGAATATCAACAACCTTGACCTCTTGACCTAGACCTTGGAGATTTTTGTACTTATGAAAAAACTTTAACCTTGGCTATAACCTTTGAACAGAAAGAGCTATGGCATAAATACTTCACATATATAATCCTTGTGAAAAGACGCTTCATAAGATACAAAGAACCTTGACCCTTTGACCTTGACATTGGAGTTTGACCTACTTTAAAAAAACAACCTTGACCATAATTTTTGAAGGTTTAAGACTAGAGCTTTCAAACTTCACATATGGATTTCTTGTGACAAAACGTTTTTTTGGGGTACCAGCAAATTTAACCTTTTGACCTTGACCTTTGAGTTTGACCTTTTTTTACACAAAAATTTTGAAGATTTACTTTGACCATATCTTTTGTACAGTATATACCAGGACATTAATACTTGACATATGTATTGTTTGTGGAAAGACCTTTCATTTGATACCAACAAGCTTGACCTTTTGACCTAGAACTTGGAGATTTTTGTACTTATGAAAACAGTTTTACTTTGGCTATTACTTTTAAACAAAAATTGCTAGGGCTAACATACTTAAAATATGTAATTTTTGTAAATAGACGCTTCATAAGATACCAAGAACTTTGACCCTTTGACCTTGACCTTGGAGTTTGACCTACTCTAAATATACAACCTTGACCATAATTTTTTTAAGGGATAAGACTATGGCTTTCATACTTCACACATGTATTCCTTGTGACAAGACCTTTCATTGTATACTAAGAACCTTGACCTTTTGACCTTGACCTTTGATTTTTACCCACTTTTACACAAAAAATCCACTTTTACTTTGACCCTAATTTTTAAATGGTACATACTAACTAGATACTTCATATTTAAATAATCAATTCTTATTGGCAAGACCTTTCATTTGAAATCAACAATTTTGACCTTTTGTCCTTGACTTTGGAGATTTTTGTACTTACGAACAACTTTAACTTTGGTCATAACTTTTGTACGGTAATGGCTAGGGCTTTCATTTTTCAAATGTGTAATCCATGTGACAAGACCTTTCACTGGATATCAAGAACATTTGACCTTGGAGTTTGATCTTCTTTTTACAAACTTTAACCTAGCTAGCTCATAATTTTTGAACGGTGAGGGCCAGCGCTTTTATACTTCCCATATGTAATCTGTGAGACAAGGCCTTTCTTTAGAAACCAACAACCTTTACCCTTTGACCTTGTCCCCAGAGTCTGTCCTACTTTAAAAGTGTTAACCATGGTCATAACCCTTGAATAGGTGATGCTAGTGTTTTATATTCAATATTTGTATTTCTTGTGAAAAAGGCCGTACTTTAGGTACCAACATATTTGATCTGCATTTGAGAAAGCTTAACCTTCGCTATGTTGACATACGGGGGCATCAGTGTTTCACAAACACATCTTGTTTTTTTTTATCCTTTTCCCGGAAAGGGGCGTGTGTTTAATTTGGTCAATATTATACCTGCAGGTTTTAATTCATGCGCTTTTTTGATATTTAAATATAGAATAAAATTTATATAGATACTTAATAATAGTTTTTAACGATCTTAGAAAGAATCCATTGGAGATGGACTTTAATTATGAGATTCCCTCTGACTGGCTCTTTTTGTTTCTTTTATCACAAAATACTAAAATGTGGGAACAGCGGTATAGAAGCAAAACTACAAATGTTCTAGCTAGTAAGCCCCACCTTAAAAAAATGAGATCCATCGAATGAGAGGCTTCATATTTTGAGTCCGATTATTTAATACAATACAACCACGTAGCAGCGTTTTTGAAAGTGGGGGGGGGACCTGAGAAAAAAAAATACTTACCTGAAAAGTTGACAAGCAAAAAAAAGGACACAGGAAAATATGCCCAAAGTTGACAGTCCTATTTCGTGGGGGTGGGGGGGGGCTTACTTTTTCAATGCCAATTTTTTTCCCGTACCAATTACCTGCAGTATGAATAAGATCTCATCTTTTCAAAGAAGCGGTAACTTTAGGCCTATAATATATACCGGTATAGAACCATTATTTCCGAATATTTACAATCAATAACCCTAGTTGCAACGTGTGTATGTGATGGTCCAAAGAGCTATATATGTATTAGAAAGAGATGAATCCTCCTGAATAGACAATATGTATATCTCTCTTTACAAGATAATTTGTGCAAACATCTATTTAATCTAATCCGTCCGAACAAATAAATAATTTGTCCGAAAAAATTTCTAATTCGTCCGAACGAATTTCTAATTTGTCCGAACAAATATCTAATTCGTCCGAACGAATATCTTATTTGTCCGAACGAATATCTAATTCGTCCGAACAAATAACTAATTCGTCCGAACGAATCTCTAATCTGTCCGAACAAATATTTTTTTTTTTACCTGGCCCTCCAGAGGCGCCGTAATAATGGTCTCAAATGTTCTTAAAGAAAGTGGAATTGTGCAAGTGTTTGCTAATCACACAAATATTGTTTAATGAAAGGAAGGGAAAACGCTTAAAAGTATGACAGTGCGTGTTCGTCATATAACGTTATATGTAGTTGCAGCGAGTACCATAAACGCACATTGTTAAACACACGATATATTGGAAAGTATAGATCATGTTCCTTTGAATTTTTCAGGTCTGATTTCGAATAAATGAAGTGTCCACCATGTATAATTTTGTTGCTTTACGTCGATTTATAGCAATTTTATCAAAGTTGTGACATTACTTTTGGATCAACCCATGTAATAATAATTAAGAGAAACAAAGTATGCGAACTAGAAACATTAACACAAATAAGAAATCCTCATTTAAAGCTTTAGTTATATATATGTATATTTTCTACTTTAATTTTACAAAATATGATAGCCTACCTGAAGAAAAGTCACTCGTACAAATTGACACTAAGAAAAGAAGGCACGATTCACCCTGCAGGCAAAAAAAAATAAGGTGAGATCAAGGTATGGGAGTCAACATGGATAGAATGAACAAACCCGCACAAATATATCAAATAAATACCGAGATAAGGACAGCCCTATTCACCTGGTAGGTATTCTGAGTTTTAAATCTTGCATCCATTGGCCACTTTTCAATTGCACACGTTTGTGTATTGATCCCTTTCGCTCCTTTGATTTTTTTTTTATTTGAGTGACATGTTCGTATTGAATTCCATAGAAGAAAATGGATATTTAGTGAAGCAAATTTCAAATTGAACAAAATTAAAAACAACATTCTATAGATATAAGTCAAAGAAGCATGTTAAAATATTTGGACCATATTTGTTTTAAAAATGTTCGTTTAATAAAGATTATTAAAGATTATTAAATATATTTGTTTGTTTCTATCCTAGGAAGAGACTAGGTTTAATTTTCATGGAAACTTTCTTTAACCATCTTTCTTAGAACTAAACCACTATTGTATTAAAAAGATTATATATATAATATTGTATTTATAAAAAAAATTGCTTCAAAAAAGAAATTGCATAAATATACAATACATGATAAATATGTCTTTCAATTAAAATCTTTTGAGTCTATTTGACTTGAAAACCATCAAAAGTCTTCACAATTGTTGATTAACCAAAGAAGTTTGTTATTTTATAACTGTTATCTAGTCACAAAATCCATTTTCACTGTATACAAAGTGCTAATCGAAAATCTACTTGATTTGGGTCACTTGCTATATTGCTTTGGGTACTCTCGTGTATTATGGGTAAAAAGAAAATTCTCAGGCAAAATATGGGTAAAAGTAACTTTAAGAAATTAAAAAACGTATTAAACCTTTATAGAATCAATGTAAATTTATTTGAGAAAATATTTAAGTTGAAACTTGTTAGAAATTCGATACCGTTCTCATTTACTGAGTTAAAATGGGATTTTCGCTCATTTTGAATTATTTCAATTGTTCTAAATTTTTTAAACTATATTCTGTTGTAAAAGTTAGTGTATCTAAGTTTTCGCCTCAATTCACCCACGAAACATCATCTGATTTCTTTAAATTACGCTTTTTAGAGAAAGTTAGCTATTCTTGTTTTGAGTGAATGCTATACTATGTTTGCAACATATTTTTGCGATGGCTTTACTTTTTTCGGATCCTTTTTGTGACTTGCATGAAATTAAGATTGATTGTTTTTTGATAAAATTATCGCGATTTAAACAGTTTTGAAAAAAAATATTGGCATTTATTATCACAAGAGAAACATTTATCAGCCAAAAGAAGTTAAACAGAAATAAATAATTACAGAATTTTATGAAATGTGCTATCATTGCTGATGTTTGTGCAATACTTGATTTATGTTTTGTCGCGATTGCGATTGATACAGAAATGTTATGTTTGATTTGCCTAGAATACTTCTTGAAGAATGAAGGCGTATATAGGGGGAGTATAATCCAAAGACACTTTCTCAAGTTTATGTCATTAAATAACTTATTGATAAAGACACGTAATATATTTTCACTTATGTTTTATAGGTATGTAAAACGGAAAAAAGGGCTTCACAAACTATTCGAACTTTTTCCAAAGCACATGATAGGCGTAAGACTGAATGCGTTAACCACGATATGCTACGGTGTCTTCTTGATGTTTGTGTGTCACTTTGCTTTAAAAAAACGAATTAGTTGAGACAAATCATGTTTTTCAACCTATCACTTAATTTATCTTGGGTCGTTTCTTTTTTTTTTTTTTTGGCTTACTTATTTCACCCAACTGTAATCCCTTTGTTTTTATACAAAATTTGATTACGAAATGCTCCATTTACTTGATCAATACATAGGGCTCACAGCGAGTGTGACCGATCAACAAGGAATGCTTACTCCTCCTAGGCACCTGATCCCATCTCTGGTTTTTTGGGGGGTCCGTATTTATGCCCTGCTCATATTTTCTACGTTTTTAAGGTCATATCCGAAAAACCCATGACTTTCACTTCTAGTTCCGAGTGTTTGGCGAAGGAACAGTCACTACCTTTGTTTATATCTAAGGTATGACGCGAACGAGAATCGAACCCGGGCATCCCGATCACGAAGCGAACGCTCTACCACTAGGCTACCGTGGCCGGTAACATTACAATGAATGTTTCATTGAAATAATGTCAACAGTCGAGCCAGTGGATGATAAGTCGAAAAATGACCATCAGATGCGTGCAAAACGCGTACTACCGATGTTTATGGAGGGGTAGATGAAACAAAAATATGATAATCTTTAAATATACCAAGAATAAGTCTCATAATGTTTATAGTAGTTTTATTATCAGTAAGAAAACGTATATAAAAGCACATTTTTTGTCTAAATAAGCAGACAGAAACTTCGAATGATCCAAACAAATATAGCTAGTGATCCAAATCAAGTACATTTTCGATTAGCACTTTATATTTACAGTGTTTTTGTACACAAAATACTGCGCATAAAAAAACCCATGACATGTCTGTTAACAGCAATGAACATAATCGTGCTAGAACTGTATTCTAACAGTAAAAATATGATATATGTAGGACAAAATACGATCGTTTGATCAAATACAAAGTGCAAACTTATGTTCCCATGATTCTTGAGACAAACAGACGCCACGTAAAGTGTTTTATTGGTGTCCCCGTCTTGTTACAACCTTAAAGATAATAAAAAAGATGTTTTGGGGACATAGAAACCATGTTTGCATGTATCGATCAATTGAAGATAAATACCCCCTGAAAGAGACGGAGATACACCTTTCTTAAGGTCCTTTAAAATAAAGGGTGATTCTTTGTAATAAAAACATCAATTTATCTCAGTATATTTCAAAACTTATAATCACCTGCAGCGTGTTACCAAACTAGGTTTCTATCAGAGGAAAAGAATTTTATCTAAAAGTTTTGCATTTGCACGTACTCCCTAGATCGTCTAGTACAATGAAACGACAGCTAAATCAATATATATTATTACATGTATAACAGTAACTTGATCCGAAGGGTCGTATCACGTCGAGTTGACAGGCGCGGATTATCATGCTGTCAGCTCTCTGAAACAAATGTTGACAGCGTTTTGTCCTATGGTAGTGAAATCTGGGGTTTTCATACGTCCGCAGAAATTGAAAGACTGCATTTATTCTTTTGTAAATTTACCCTTGTGTTAAGCGCGATGCATGCACCTGTATGATTGATAGAGAATTGGACCGATATCCACTTATTATTCAAAGAAAACTAAAATTCATGAAGTTTTGGTGTAAACTATTAAAAACAGAAAACTGCATTTTAAAATATGAGTACCTGGGACTTGATACAGAAAATGGGTCGTGAACCAGCACAAGTATAAACTGGGCGCGTGACGTAAAACTTAAATTATTTAGGTTAATGGAGTCTGGGAGAATTTTGGAGGAATCAACAAGTAATAAACTTTGCTCATTTCCTGCATATATACAAAAACAGACTTCTAGATATACACCTCCAAGAGTACAATGAATTTATGGATAATTCGTCAATTTTTTTTTTAAAATAAGCACATTGTCAAATCTGAATTCTGTAAAATACAACCTTATTTTAGATAGAGACATATTTCCCGCATCAGACTTTTGTCTAAACATAGAATGCGGAAGGCACCAAGGTAAGAGCAGAAATGATAGAAAATATGATGTTTGTGAAAGTTATCAAATAGAAGATGAATTTCATTTCATTTTCCAATTCCCTAGATATTTAAATCTAAGAAAAAGTATATAAATGAATATGAATACAAATCACCAAGTACATTTAAATTAAACCAATTATTAGGTACAAACTGCATTTTCTACTTTGGTGAGTTTAGGAAAATATATTTAACATGCTCAAATATTTCGCAAGGAATATTTATCAGGTTGACTTGCATGTAATTTCTTTTTGTGTTCTTTTTGTGTAATCTCTCAATCTTATTGTCTGTATATCAAAACAGAATTGTGGTTTATTGTATCATAACTTTGAATTTTTACGAACTGTTAAATCAAAAATTATTATAGTTGTATTCTATAAATGAATGGAAATGTTTCCCTGATTGAATCTTTTTGTCCACATTTGAGAAAGTTTATGTAACTCTTGTGTATCTAGCAATACAATTACGGTCTTAAATTGTGCATTTTGTAATCCTCAAACCTAAAGCTGTGTCATCTTTAAATTCTATTTTATCATGATATCCCAAATGAACGAAATACGGCAGCTAAGACCAAATGTGTACATCCATCAACCTCTCAAAGTGGTTGCACATTGCTTCCAGTGGATCTACGTCTCTCCTAAAAAAAAGTCTTCTATCATCGAATTCCATTTGCCTTGGTCACATTTCCCGGCCGGTGGACGTAGACCGGTGGTAATCGGTATTAATCCGTGATGTTAACGATGCCATTACATCGGTCCACATCGGCCTAGTAGTCCTTAAAGAATCAGTCACATTATCCAGCGATGGGTATACGTTGGGCAACCAATGCGTTTTATGATAAAAATGGTGTGGTTGCCGGCCGGACTTACAAAGGCCCAGCGAAGCATTACTAATCATAAAATAATGTTCCAGGATAACCGGCCGATGTATATTACATCGCTCATACATTGGTGAACATCGTTCGAACATCGGTTGACTACGGGTCAATGTTTGGTCGAACATCGACCAATGATCGGCCGTTATCTGTTGAATACCACTCAACCTCCCGATGACCTCAGATTCAACGGATATTAGACGATGCTTGGCCATACATCGGCCGATCCGTGTAAGATGTGTTAATGATGGGTTGCCGATGAGGAGCGATGTGAGGCATCGTTGGAGACATCGCTGAATTTTAACTACGAATTATTTCCCACCCTTAACCCCATTGATTCTCAAAATGGCCTCAATCACCGTCCGATCACTAGTGGTGCCCAGCCGGCAATCACGCAATTTTCATCAATCAAAGTACTGAAAGTACTGATGGGAGTTGATTATTAGTGCGAGTTAAATGGAAGTTAAATTAATACGATGTATGATTGATTGATTTATATTGTTTAACGTCCCTCTCGAGAATTTTTGACTCATATGGATATGCCACCACTTGCCGGTGGAGAGTTTCATTTTTTTTACTTATACTTGGCACCCATTGAGCAGAGAGAGGTCTTTTTCGAGCCAGCACCTATTACGACCACCTTCGTTTATACGGCCCCATCTGAAAGACCGGTCTCCAAGTCTTTCGGTGGGATTCGAACCTGAATTCGATGTGTGTAACCTTACCCACTTTCCAAATTATACTTATTTTAATGCTTCTCGATTGAGGTATGTGAGAAGCAAATGCAGAAGTGGATTTCGTGATCCTTCAGAGCCAAAGCGGTATGGTTTTGTTCTACTGTAAATAAATTTTTATTAGAAATTTATTTCCGCGTAACTAAGCGAGACAGCGTGATCGCGAAAAATTCTCTCTCGCACAGGTACTCTTTACAGTAAGAACAATAACCGCAATTCGTAAAAAAAAATTGTCATGTCAACAATTTATCGTCGATAGTATAATGTCTAAGTGTAGGGTTAATCTATCAGATTCAGAAATTACATTTACTACAGCAAAATTAGTAACAGATTTATATACACCGGGTATTGAGTTTAAAAAATCAGTTGAATTTTTTTCACAGATTGAGCAGGAGTAAATTCTGAAAAAAGTTTAATAGCTAGGTTGTTTTTTAAATATTTTTTTATTATATATACGAGTATATATTTTTTGTAAATGGTTAAAACCCCAAAATTCCATGTACATACAAGAAAATAAGTTCAATGATGTTCAAAAATGTGAATATAAGTATAGTTCATGTAGTATATGATGCAACAAATTGGTGTATTTCATACTTAATAGAACTCGTTCGATGATGACATATTAATTATGCCTTTTTGCCTGGTATAATTCATTTTTAAATTTAACATTTTATATTTTTGAGACCGATTTCCATGAAATATATTAGAATTGCAGCGACATTTTTGTTAAACCACAAAGCATAATTTACGTGTGAATTTGCCCCCCCCCCCCCCAAATGTGTATGCACTAGTATTACACAGATCTGTGTTAGCGGGAAATTGAATACCCCAACATCCATCCATGTCCTTAAAATACTCAATGAGACAACAATTTGCAATAATCTATTTCCACTCTTTATTTTCATGATTTTGCTTAGTCAAACTGTCATCACGCCAATTGACTTTCACTATACTGTATAACTGTACAACTTCCCACAAAGAAAAGAAATTGGCAAGCTTCATATATTACGCATATAAAAATCATCCTTTTTATACTTTCATTAACTATCATTCCGGACACAAAAGCAAAAGGCGAGAAGTAATATTAATCCATGCAGTATTGGTCACTTCTGCAGCAGTAGGGAGATCTTATCTAAATTAAGCTTTACACATATTAGAGATTCGCAAGCACACAATGCCCGCTGAGTTATCAATCAGCCTGAGTCAGGTGCACACATACACATGTATTTTAAACAAAACAGCTAGCAGAGACATGAAGTTTTGTTCTCTGTATTCCAATTTGACTTTTAATTTTATAGTACATCTGATTATTAGGCTCATTGTGTTATTGTCTAAATATACTGTATCAAAACTTTCTGTTTTTAACCACCAGAATACCATCATGTTTTCTCATCATATTGCAGACGCTTTGTTAGTAGGCAATTTCCTGTCTTAAAATTTGAATACATGCACAATGTATGAATACATATCGGAATCGGTATCATTATTAAGGTGAAAGATGCTTAAGAGGAAATTAAAATGACAAACTAAAGTTGAATTCAGAGTTAATGTGGACTATATTGTCAAGAATTATAATTTCTTTATTGTAAGTTTAATGAGGAACTATTTTCTTATTCGCAATGCTTATTTTCCTTGGCGGCTGTTTGTCAGTTGCACTTCCTGTCTTGGCTCACTGACATATACTTGTTGATATAATCAACTCCCAAAAAACGCATCGGTTTCTCATCGTATACCCCATCGCTGGATAATGTGACTGATACTTAACTATGAGATGCATTCCGATAGGCACTTTATTCATTACTGACACTTTTGCGAAGTTTAGCAATTTACATCTTCAGTTTCTATTGAACATAATATAATCCTTCAAGAAAGTCTATTTCTGTACTTATGATCTTTGTGTTGTCGGTAGGCCTAGCATCAAGAGCTAATATATTATGTTCATTAATTTGAATTCCATGCCCTTTTAATTTATCTTTCAAACTTTCTTGAAGCTTTGTGCGAAATACTATCTCGATTTTATTTTAAAATCTCAATTGATTTGATATGCTCGATGACGTTGACTATCAAGTTAATCGTTCCTCATAAGCCACCCCAACCATCAATGAAATACGAGTACACAGTTTTGATTTTGAAAACTTTTTTGGCAGGTAACCAATTTCTCATACCCTTTAAAGTTATTGAAGAATTTGTATCTCATTTTATGTTTTTAATTTTGCATACATGCTGCTGCAAAAGTAATCACACACTCTAAAACATCCGATCAAATAACTCCAACTTAAATTCATTTTCATCGGCTTCAAGTTGAATGCAGAATCTATTATAAAATACTTCTGTACACTTTCAAATCCCTTCGCAGCCTATCTACAGTTTACATGAGAGATATCATAGCTGTTCACAACCAGCCACGATCAGTGGGCGTTCAGAATCCGCACATCTTCTCCAGGTACAGTACCGACCGAACACAACCTACATTGTAACACCAGAACGAATCCAAAGCGGACCCTGGTGCGCTCCGGTTTCGGTTTCAGAAATTTTATGACCGCTCTGGGTACGCCTTGGGTGCGCTCCGGGTTCGCACCCCGCTTTATTCTAGCCGCCAGTAAGCCCCGCCCCTATTCCACAACAGTAATGGAATTTCGGAATCGATCATTGTTGTTTTGGCGATCGATACATGTACATTATGGAGAACATTGATAAATTTTCCAAAATTTAATTGTACATTTGACATAGATAGAAAATAATTTCCTTGATTTCTCTGCTTTCGAAATTTCTATCCCATGAAATTCCAAGTTATCTATCAAACAGCACGAGCTATGAGGTATTATTGTTCTTTATTTATAACGGCAAAACAAAAATAGAAGAGGAAATAAGTTTTTGAATCGATTCTCAATGTATCGAATGGTGTAAAAAAGAAAGTGAAGAGAGCATCTAAACAAAATACCTTTCAAATTCATGCGTTATTTAGTTCTGAATTATTTTTGTTATTCTTAATGTTTTGCTTAATCGTAGTTTAAATGTTTGACAAACACTGAATTAACCTATTGTACACGTGATATATTTAGATTTCATTTATAGTAGAAAGTTCGTTTATAAATATTTACCGAACAATTTCTTACAAAAATATATCTATTGATTATATCAGATCTTTATTACGCTCAGAACTACGTACATGCGTATGGAGCGAGTACGATTTTAATAAGAATGAAATAAATAAAATGACAAATAATAATTGTTCTCCCAATAAGAATATATAAATATACCCCCTACAAGTACTTCACATACACACATTTTTAAAACCCTCACACTTTAAGTTAATGTAATAAATAAAATAAGCAAGTGTAAAAATTAAAATAGCACTGAAACATATTATACTTGGAACGTACCCCCCTCCCAATAAAACAATTGTCTTCTTTTTGTTTTTTATTTATTTTTTTTTTTTGCTTGTCAAATAATTTTCAAGTACGTTTACCCATCCCCATGCACCTATCAAATTCGATTCTACATGACTGCTATGTCAGCGATTTTCGTAAATAAGAGTCTGAGCATGACAAATTAAATCAACTTGTATTTAATAGTGGGGAATTTAATATTTACATGTATATTATATATCGTGTAACTATGATAATATTTGTGAATTTTAAGTTATTAAATTCAGAATAATTCCGTTCCGTTTTTAAGTCGGTGATATTTGTTGAACAAACGATGCACAAACTTGCACATAACAAATTCCATAAAGTAATCAAGTCATTTTTCTCTTTATAGTTTTATCAATCTAGGAATTATTGGCACAAACATATAGGACGCTAGGCTTAGTTTGGGGGAATTCTGTTATACGATTCGCAAGCTCTTGACCTTCTAGCGGTTTATGAGCTCTATTGGAAAGTCATTTATGTTCTCCAGTGTAATTTAACTAATTTCACAAGTTCACTGAAGCTAGTTTTTTGCACACATGCACACTTCTAAATTAATGTAGACCATGTCACCTCCATATTAAAGTAACGCAAACACAAAGTTTGATGCATGAATTTGTCATTTATTATACATGTATAAATGACGACAGATGATGGAAAGATACATCAGATAAAGGGGAGATCACTCTTGAAAAAAATGTGTAAATTTGTTCAAAACATTAGTTGATCTCCCCAGTGTAACATATAACATGAAGAAATCCAAATAAACAATCCAGAATCTAAACATTAACAATCAGTAAAAAAAAAGGTGGCAGACAAAAACTGCTAAAGTACAAGCATGCAATGTTTGTACACACTGCCACCAAAGCAGAAACAGCCATCCTCGTTACCTCCAATCTTACAGGCTCCAAGAATGATGCTGTGCGGATACGACACAGCAGCAATTTCCCGTAAATAAAATTAATAAACAGTTTATGAATCGTTTACGGAAATGTGAATTTTAGGGGTTTTTTTTTCTACGTTTGTTAATTTGATATTACTTTCTCTTTTTTTAATTTTTCATTCCCCCCAAACGTTTGTAATGTCGAAACAATATAAGGTCTAAAGAATTTCTAAGTGATGCTTTATAACACGTGCGCTTTATGGAATGGTTCATGGGTTCAGGCCTTTATCATGCACATCTATAAATTCCGTATTTTAGTGCAGTTCTCCATTTATAAATGTCGTTTTTCTTTATTCAATAATTCGTTTTTCTTCATTTAATAATTTTATTTTCCTTTATGTAATAATTTTGTGTTCCTTTATGTAATAATTTTGTTTCCTTTATTTAATTATTTCGCTTTTCTTTATCTAATAATTTCGTTTTTCTTTATTTAATAATTTCGCTTTTCTTTATCTAATAATTTCGTTTTTCTTTATTTAATAATTTCGCTTTTCTTTATCTAATAATTTCGTTTTTCTTTATTTAATAATTTCGCTTTTCTTTATCTAATAATTTCGTTTTTCTTTATTTAATAATTTCGCTTTTCTTTATCTAATAATTTCGTTTTTCTTTATTTAATAATTTCGGTTTGTGTAACGGAGCAGAGCTAGAATCAAGACAAGATGATTAAACTCTCTACCAAATTTTATTAAGTTACATATAGTCATCAACAACAACAGTGATCGTTTAGTTTTCAAATAAAGTTCGTAGAATAAAAGTCAAAGTCTTGTCAAATTGCCAAAAACTTAGCCCAAGAGTCCAGTCCAGTTCAGGGGAGGAATTACTGGGTCCAGTGACTCTCTTGGTATCTCAGTAGCCGTCTTTTGGGGCTCTCCCGGTTCCTCCTATTTATACCGGAGATTGTTTGTCCATTGTTCTGGTC
The DNA here is from genome assembly GCF_032062105.1 of Saccostrea cuccullata. Classification (NCBI taxonomy): domain Eukaryota; kingdom Metazoa; phylum Mollusca; class Bivalvia; order Ostreida; family Ostreidae; genus Saccostrea; species Saccostrea cuccullata. The sequence continues at coordinate 85,710 of NW_026938214.1, forward strand.
TTTTGTTCGAAGAAAGGATTCCTTAGTATGACTTTTTGAAAGTAAGTTAATCTCCTAATAATTGGAAGGTATTGATTCGCATCCAAAAATAGATTCGTATATTTATCATTTCCTTTGTAGAAGATGGAGAGTTCATTTCCATATCCATACTAATGTTTGTATTAATACTTTGGGGTTGACTTTTACTAATTGAAGTTTATTTTTCTCACCCATAAACGGTAATATGTTTATCTGTTTTCTTCTTGTTTCCTTGGTTAAGAGAGAAAGTGTTTAAAATCCTCCAAGAATTATGTAAGAAAGTCATTTTGCAATAGTACCCGATTTGACCGAATAAATTATTATCTAACATTTTAATTTACAATGTACAGTACTGACCTATAAACTGATTTAAAGAGAAACACACAATATCTATAAATACATGAAAAATATACATCGTAAATATTTTATTTATAATGAGGAATTTACAAATTCCTTAGACAAGCTTAGGGATTATTGTGCCCTATAAACACTTGCTTGTCTAATTCATCTTTAATATATAATACACATTTCTTAAGACAAGCATAGGGATTATTATGCCCTATAAACACTTGCTTGTCTTATTTAATCAAAGCACTAATAAGATAAATGACTGTAGGTATCAATGTAATTAAACACGGCTGTGGATATCAATTGTGTTACATTCCTCCCTTACTAGAGATGAATTAAGTTTAATTCATACTCGCGTAGATATATATATAAGTTGAAACACAATTGGTTTTCCAAACATCTCACAGTAGAAGACGAATATATATTGTAGGATAAATCCTTCAGGTATACGGTAACTAGTTTCTATGTAGATAAGGTATACGGTAACTAGTTTCTATGGAGATAAAATCACAAAATCACGTCTATATATATATATATATATATATATATATATATATATATATATATATATATATATATATATATATATATATATATATATATATATATATATATATAAGAATAAATAAATGTCCACTATTCACGATCCTCGGCTCCACGAAGGAGGGATCGACTTACAAATTGTTCATAAGTTTCATTTAAAAAAAAAATGTAAAAGTTCAATATTCACAATCCTCGGCTCTAACGAGAGGGATCGACTTACTGTATATTCGCAGTAACATTTGGATAGAGCTTTTTGATGGTATCTTTATCTATCTCGTATCCATCACCAGAGGTCATCATTGGTGCAGAAGGTTTCAAATCCCTGCCAACGTCACCTGCGCCAGACGAATTAATCGTCACCAATGGAAACTCTTCAGTTGCGACACCAGATCTTTTGATACTCTTTACACCCTGCCATAGCCTAGCTGACCAACGCTTCTTACGATATACCCAACCCTAAAACAAGGGCAATCCCAAGTCCCAGAATAGCATAGACCCAATTTGGCCAATATTTAAAAGGAGAAGTGGGGTCAATATTTTCTCTTTGAGTTAATCCTTAACAAGTCTGTCCATAGGTACAGTCTCAAGGTCTTGTAATTTTGTCCGAATGGTTGCATGTGTATGTTTCACAAAATTTAATCTTTATAGAAGATAATATTACAATTGGTTACAAAATATTTTCAAGATATTTTTTTTATTACATATATTTATATTTTTTGATATACATCAGGTTTGTTTTTAACTGAATAGGAAATGGTACAATATTTTCTATTCTAGCATAATATTTTTTTTCAAATTTTACACAAGGTTATTTTGTCCGAGTTGAGATTGATAGATTCCTTTTAATTACAGTCATTATTATATGTTATATACTCTTTAATTTTATAATAAATCAGCTATTGTTCGTAACAGTTGTTTCACATTAGTTTTTGAAGATGGACAGCGTTTCTTTAATTCCTTCGTTAGATGTTTCTTACATTCATTTATCTCCATAAATGAACTATGGCTACTTTCAGAAGTATCATCACTTCGATCTGTTTTCAATTCCGTTTCGCTCTGAGTGTCATTTTGTAAATTTTCAGTATTCTTTGCTTGCTCTAAACGTTTTGATAATTCAAATAATGGAATATCATCTTCGGATGAAGAATTATCTCTCTCCTTGCGATATTTTTTAGCTAATTTTGCCAGCGGAATATTATCCTCACTGTCATCGCTCGATGAATTATTGATAGATTTATTTGAATCGGAATGAACTGAATCCTTATCTGAATTTACAGACATATTATCATTAATTTCAGACATATTATTATCAATCGATTCATTATCCGAATTTTGTTCTTCATTATTTGTTTCAGAATTGTCATCATTATTATCGGACTGCGATTCAGGAGGCATTACATAAGCGGCTTTTCGTAACGGTCTACCTTGCTCGTTCGTTGGTAGTTCCCATTCATCAATCTTTGCTAACCGTAATAATTCTTTATGTGCTTTAGTGACCTTGCCGTCTAATTGACTTTTGATTTTAAAGGTAACAGGTGAGATTTGTTCAATTATCCTATAGAATGGTTTCCATTTAGACTGAAGTTTACTTTGCCGATGATTATTTTTATAGTACACGGGATCTCCAATTTTAAATTCCACGTCTTTTGTATTTTTATTCGCATATTTAGCTTGTCTTCGTTTAGACCGTTTTAGTATTCTGTGTACTAATGTAAAAGCTTTATGTTGTTGTTCTAAAGCGATTTTATGAGGGTCTTCTCCCATGTACCTACGTCGCGGTTTTAAAATGTTATCTATTGGTAAAACCACATCGCGACTGTAAAGTAAGTAGAATGGTGAAAAACCTGAGGACTCACTGATATTAAACCGAATTGCTGCCAAAGTTTGATTTAAAAATATGTCCCAAGTTGTTAAATTATCTTCTAATTTCTTTGCAAGGACATCATGAAGCGTTCTATGGAACCGTTCTACTTTTGCATTGCTTTGAGGATGGTAATAGGACGTTTTAACATGAGTGATGTTTAATTCTTCTAACGTCTCTTTTACAAGTTTATTTTCGTTTTATGTACCATTGTCAGTAATAATTTGCAAGGGAGCACCATATCTAGGTAATATTTCCTCTATAATAAGATGTGCAATAGTTGCAGCCGTCTTATCTGGAACAGCAAAGGCCTCTGCCCACCCTGAATATAAATCTACAAATCCCAGAATATACTTGTTTCCCGATAAAGACTTCGGATAAGGACCTGATAGATCTAACCCAATTTTAGCAAAAGGGAAGGGCGGAATGTCCGTTTCTTGAACTGGGGCGCGTATTTTCTTTAGATTACGCGTTGCACAGGTAACACACTTGCTAACATAATCATACAATTCTCTGTACAGGTTAGGCCAGTAATATTTTTGCATAATCGCGTCAAATGTTTTATCAATCCCCAAATGCCCATTGTCATCATGGTATTGTTTAATTACCCCTGATTGATAATGTTTAGGTACATACAATCTTAAGACTGGGTCATTATCTGGATTTGATAAATGATATAATACATCTTCGATAATTAGATGTTTGTCCCCAACTGATTTCTTAGCTTGTCCGCTTTGTATGTTTTTCATGATTTGAACTATTTCGGGATCTTTTGATTGTTCTTTAGACACATCAACTTCTGTTTCTTCACTTCCATTCAAAGTTAATTGTGGTTTAAAAGGAATATCTGGTTCTTCAATATCGCATCTCGCGTAATCTTTCGGATTTATCGCATTAGAATTGATAAAGTTTATTTCAAGAGAGTTTTCATGTACGTCAGGTTCATTATTTTGAACTATTTTATCTGCGTTTGAATTGTTTTTACAATTTTCAATTGGTGTTCTTGACAACAAATCTGCACATGTATTTTCAGTTCCCGGTAAATACTCGATTTGACAATTATAACCTGAAATTCCCAGTGCCCACAATTGAATTTTCTTATTTTTCATAGGCGCGTCTAATATGTATTTCAATGGCTTATGATCAGTGCGAATTACAAACTTTGCGTTGTGTAAATAATGGTCTAATTTTTGTAACGCGAAGTGAATAGCGAAAGCTTCTTTTTCTACAGTTGACCAGCGTGTTTGTGTATCACTTAACTTATGAGATGAATAATACAAAGGTTTTTCATTCTTAACACCTGGTATGTTTACTTGATCAATATTGTCGCACGGTTGAACAAGACATGCGCCGATAGCTGTATCTGAAGCGTCAGTATACAGAATGTACTCTTTATTTATATCCGGAAAAGCCAATAGAGGTACAATTGTTAAACTTTCTTTTAGAAAATCAAATGATTGTTGACATTTGTTGGTCCATTTAAATCTCGAGTATTTCTTTGTCAAATCTATTAGCGGTTCTGCGATTTTTGAAAAGTTTGGAATAAATCGCCGGTAATAACTGCACATACCAAAGTACGGATTGCTGAAACTTTATCAGGGTCAGGTTTTACTCCGTTTTTGTCAATTACAAACCCCAAATATTTTGTTTGTTCTTTCACAAAGCTACATTTCTTTGCTTTTAATTTTAAACTGTATTTTCTCAATCTATCAAAAACAATTTGAATATGTTTTTCATGATCTTCAATACTTCTTGAGAAAATTAGTATGTCATCTAAATATGCTAACGCAAAAGATCCCAGATCTTGTAAAACTACAGACATTAATTCTGAAAATATTTGCGGTGCATTACATAGTCCGAAAGGCATTACATTGAACTCAAATAACCCTCTATGACAAACAAATGCAGTCTTTTCTTTATCTTTCTCATCCATAAGTACTTGCCAATATCCTGATTTAAGATCTAATGAAGTGAAATAAGTAGCTTTTCCCAACTGATCCAATAAATCATCAATTAAAGGTAAAGGGAAAGAATTTGTTTTTGTGATCTTATTTAATTGTCTGAAATCAACACAAAAGCGTTTCGATCCGTCTTTCTTATCCACTACCACAATAGGAAAACTCCAAGGTGATTTTGACCTTTTGACAATATTTGCACTTAACATTTCATCTATCGCTTTGTCAACAATTGCCCTTTTATTTAAAGGTGTCCGGTACGGTTTCATTTTTATGGGTGAATGATCACCAGTATCGATTTTCATGTTGACCGTATTTGTATGTCCTAACTCAGCGTCCGTTTGAGCAAATAAATCTTTATTTTGCTTTACCAGATTTTCAAAGATCATTTCTTTATGCTCTGGAGAAACGTCTAATTCCGTAAGTAACTCAATAGAAGTTTTGTCAATTTGTTTTCCGCTCTTTATTTCATTTATTGTTTCAATTGTTTTCTCATCAACGACATCAATTCGGCCGACTACACAACCTCTTTTAATTTTGAACGTTTTATTTGTATTATTCACTATTAAGACAGGGATTTTACGCGATTGTTTGGTTTTAGCAATTGCATTTCCTATCATTAGCCCTGGTTCTTCGCTTTTAAATCCCTTTTCAATTGCACTTATTTGAATGGATTTATTTTGAAAATTCGCGTGATCGCGATGTTTCGCAAAGCAGATAGTCGCCTACTGAGGTTTTAAGATTGTCCTTTTGGAAGCTCTTAGGATTGAGGCTATGTGAATATCTTCTACCATCGGAACATACGTTTTCCCGATTCGTAAACTACCAAGATCAAAATAAAGTCTAACACCATTTTGCACTAACCAATCTCTACCCAGAATAAACGACCTATTTACATTTTGAACAACATAAAATTCATGAGTTAGCGTTAGACCTCCTATTTGAAATTCAATGTTTGTACAACCGTCAATTTTCAGATCAGCGCCATTTACAGATTTTAAATTTACTTTTGGTTTTGACAATTTTGTTTGATTTGGTAGGGACCTATAAATATTTGAACTGACTAAGGAAACAGAGGCGCCTGTATCTATTAAAGGTCTAAATCTTTGTTTATTTACTTTAATAATACAAGAATTTGGATTTTCAATAGAATTGATTGTTAAAGTAGTTTTTTTTTTTACATTTTTGTTTGCGACTTTTGCTCCCCCAATGGTCCCATTTTGGACGGAGCTATCTAGTTTAACTCTTCCCATTGTTCATCCTCAACACCTACAGTGGCATCTATGGCCTCGACCTTTCTCGTAGGACAATCTCTACTGATATGTCCTTTTCTATTGCAAGTCCAGCAAACAATTTCTCTTTTCTGAGCAGTTTGATCTATTACAAAAACTTTCTTTGGAGCAACCTTATCTTTGTCATATTGTCGTATTTTAGGTCTGTCAAAATTTTCCCTTCTTTTATCCCGTCTTTGCCTATAATGATCAATTTCCATGGGTTCCCCTGTGTTACTTGGAGGGACAAAATATGTGCGACCGGTTCGTAGCTGAAAACGCTGTTGCAAGTTATGTTCAGCCCTAGCAGAATTGATAGCTTCCTGCATAGTGCGTGGATTGTCACGCATGACCTTTAATTTTAATCGGTCAGAGTACAACCCGTCAACAAAGAACCCAACTAGTTTACCTTCAGTAACTCTGCCAGCTTCTTGACCTTCATACGCTTGTTCAGCGAGGGAAAGCAAGCGTTCAGCATAAATCTGAACATTTTCAGATTTCTCTTGCTTCATGTGACGAAGCAACATAAATGCATGCTGTGCGTCTGTTATATCCGCAAAACGAACAGACAATTCCCCCTTTAAAACATCCCATGTTACATTAGGGTCCCCCGTCAAATATCTATGAATAAAGTCACTAACCGCCCCTGAACTGGATTTAAAAGCAATTAATTTATTTTTTTCTTCCGGGACTCTTTCTAATAAAGCAAATTTTTCAATAGATTTTATCCATCTCCTAAATTCTTTAGGATTACCATCAAATTGTTTAATTTGATTAGATTTTAAATTTTGATTCAAATTGTCCATTTTTGAAGATAACCCATGTACTGCGGCAAGAAACTCTTGGTCAGCCATAACTAAAAATACAGGAGTAAAGTTGTGTACTTACCAACAACTGAGGAAATTTCCTTGATGCAGCTGGCAACCCGTTCGTTGGCAAAGATCTCTCCAAACCTTTGTGATCCTTGGTCACGGTGCACCAAAAATGACTCTATGTAACGGAGCAGAGCTAGAATCAAGACAAGATGATTAAACTCTCTACCAAATTTTATTAAGTTACATATAGTCATCAACAACAACAGTGATCGTATAGTTTTCAAATAAAGTTCGTAGAATAAAAGTCAAAGTCTTGTCAAAGTTAACAGTTCGGAATTGCCAAAAACTTAGCCCAAGAGTCCAGTCCAGTTCAGGGGAGGAATTACTGGGTCCAGTGACTCTCTTGGTATCTCAGTAGCCGTCTTTTTGGGCTCTCCCGGTTCCTCCTATTTATACCGGAGAGTGTTTGTCCATTGTTCCGGTCTTTTGTTCGAAGAAAGGATTCCTTAGTATGACTTTTTGAAAGTAAGTTAATCTTCTAATAATTGGAAGGTATTGATTCGCATCCAAAAATAGATTCGTATATTTATCATTTGCTTTGTAGAAGATGGAGAGTTCATTTCCATGTCCATATTAATGTTTGTATTAATACTTCGGGGTTGACTTTTACTAATTGAAGTTTATTTTTCTCACCCATAAACGGTAATATGTTTATCTGTTTTCTTCTTGTTTCCTTGGCTAAGATAGAAAGTGTTTAAACTCCTCCAAGAATTATGTAAGAAAGTCATTTTGCAATAGTACCCGATTTGACCGACTAAATTATTATCTAACATTTTAATTTACAATGTACAGTACTGACCTATAAACTGATTTAAAGAGAAACACAATATCTATAAATACATGAAAAATATACATCGTAAATATTTTATTTATAATAAGGAATTTACAAATTCCTTAGACAAGCTTAGGGATTATTGTGCCCTATAAACACTTGCTTGTCTAATTCATCTTTAATATATAATACACATTTCTTAAGACAAGCATAGGGATTATTATGCCCTATAAACACTTGCTTGTCTTATTTAATCAAAGCACTAATAAGATAAATGACTGTAGGTATCAATGTAATTAAACACGGCTGTGGATATCAATTGTGTTACATTTGCACTATTGGGCTTCTGTACAATCCCCAAACACAAACACTTAAATAAGAATATTATTTTCTCTTCAAAACATTTCTAAGTCTTACGTAAATGTAAGAGACTAAGTGCTCCATCGGAACCCACTCCCAGTGTAAGAAAACAAACAAACAAACAAACAAACAAATCCCGACACTGCTTCTCAAGTTGACAACTAAAGGATCCATTTTGTATACAGAAAGGGATCGTGTCTTTTCTGATTAAATAAATGCTTATTGCAGAAAAGGTCTATCAAGAAGAATGTGACACACAGTAGAGTAGATCATTGAAGCATATGATTAGAATTTTTAAGTTTTCAACTATTCTCATACTAAAATCAACTGCAAAAATTCAAGACTTTCGCTAGGTTTAATTATTTCGTTTGTGCCAAACAAATGAATAAAACAAACCAAAAAGGATATAAAAAATGACCAATGAAGACATTCTATGTTTGCTATGATAAAATTGATATTTGTTATGTTTTACCGGCAGTATGAAGTAAAGATAAAAGCTGAAAGATAGAAATACTTCGAATAAGTTTAATTAGACTTCAAAACAAATCTACATGTTTAATTAAAATACAAGTAAATATTTTAGTTTTTGCTATTTTGCAGAGATATCTAATACGCACGAGCCAACAGTTTCACCAATCTCAAAAGAATCTTTGATATGTCTTTTATTTTATTTTTTTTATTAATGGTGTCATGTAAGTGTTTGAAACATGTGGAATTTCTTAACCTTTCAATGTCAACTATTTTTAGACATGTCAACAAAGCAAGGATTTTCCGTGATCTAATTATAGACATGGTATGTTGCTTTGCCATTAATTAAGAAATGCCTTTAGAAGATCTGCGGAGAATTGAAGAGATCAATTGTATAATCTGCATGAAAGTGTAAATCTTTTTAATGATGACGTGCATTTAAAAAAAAAATGAAGGAGAAAACCGCCTTCAGTTAGCTTATTATGATAAAACGAAAGTACCATGTATACGTCACTTGCGAATTTCGCATATATTTCTTTCTTGGACTGCAAACTTCAATATAAAGGTACGTCTTTTTTTATTTTTCGTGTTTCTTACCAAGACAGTAGTATAAATACAGATTTCGTTATCATAATTCTGTATAAATTTTTATCATAGCAACATTTATTGATGACAAGTCTTGATTTTAAGACCTTTAATTTTTCATATCCATTAATTATTATAATGAAATGACATAAAAAAGTATTCTATGTGTTTTACTTTGCATACCGAAGGACCACTGATTCATGTAAGTATAAAAAAATTAATCAGAAAGGTGGGCTTTGATAAATGGATCTCATTAATGTCCTTAAAGATTAACTCCTCCTTAAGGAAATAATAATTATATTCTCTTCTTTTATAGTTGAATTTGCTCGAAAACACATAACTTATACAAGGAGATGTAATATTTAACAACCCATCTAATAATTGTCGTCCACATTTTTCGTAAGTTAAACATGTATATACATGTAAACAACTTTGTACCCAACATGTATGCCATGTCATAATTAAGTCAGAGAAACGCCTCTCATCTTATTTCATATGAATCCATAGTAACATGTAATATAATTGGTCATTTGAAATAGTATGTGTACTTTTTCCAGGAGTTCTGTCAATAATTCATTGTCCTGTGAATGAAACTGAATGGAAATCCAGATCTGAAACGAAAGTTTGTCAGGGCAAAGATGTCTACCACTGTTTACTTGTCGAGGATGAAAAATCAAGAAAAGAGAAATGTCTAGAGAGAACATTAGTATTAGGCGGTAAAAGGGGCAATTTATATTTATTTTAGATAACCGTCTCAAAACAGTTTTGAATATATGCCAAGCTGTTGTACTTTCATTTTTCATTGGTTTTCCATGAAATGAAATGAAGAAAGAGTTTTGCATCCTCAACAGTATTGATTTCTAACAGGCTGCGCAGTAAATGATTAAAATATTTTCCATTGATGTTTTTATTGGGTCGTGGTTTTAAAGACACATACTTGCACATGAATCTCTCATTAACCTTTCCATATAAAATTCTTTTATAGAATAATTAAAATCCGTACATGTAACTTTGGCACTACGTCCAACTTGTCCATTTTCGAAACACAAATTGTATTCGTAAAGTTGTTTTACAATTAATTGTACTTATTATATTTATTACCATTTTCCTTTCAAGCAATTGGAGCTATAAACTACCATAAGAGAATTTTATATGGAAGATTTATAATCTTGATAACGTTACTTAATAATTCAACAAAAATATTAAAGTTAGTCTGCTGCATGTTTAAAAGACAGGTTTGATACTCTGAAAATGTAGAATAAAATTAATCCTGGTAATGAAAAAAGTACATATGACATAGGCGTTTTGAATATCTGTGAAGGTAAGTTATGGGAGAAAGTGTTCCTATAGTAGTCTGGCATTTCATTCCAGTCATAATTATCACTAAAAAGACACTTCTTATTTATTCTAGCGTTTACATTTCTTAATATATTTTCAAGTTTATCAGATCAGTTACAAAAAATAATTTTTAAACATACAACCACTAGCTGACACATTAAATGTTATAACATCATATTTCTTTATTTTATTAATTGAAATGATTATTTTGATAGGTCATTGTCCAATCATAACTCATGATGATTATTTGCACTGGAAGACATGTAATGAAACTGGCTGCCCGAGTACCCCTTTCCGTAGTGACGAGGTTTATAAATGTAAGAAAAGAATGAATGTTTAAATGCGACATATGTTTCGTAGTGTAAGAAGCATGTGTATAAGAAGAGTTGTTCATTAGTTGTTTTTTTTTCAATTCGTACTGAAATGAAAACTTTTTACATAATATATATCTTGTAAGGTTTACTTATTTCATGCTTAGATAAACATATTCCACAAAGGTCTAACATTTTCCACAGATCCTGTTTGGTGATATCGAGAGTAAGGGAAAGAAATTACTTGAGAATCAACATTTAAGGTAATTTTTTTTATATAAAATTATTTTTTAAAAATACAACGCATATTTGTCAATTCAGTTTCTTTGCATTTATAAATTGTAATAACAATTTAACTAACATAAACATTAACATGTTCCTCCATGTATATTTAAAGGTCCTGCGGCACAGATGAATTGCTTGCATTTTATATTTTTTCTTCGTTTATTTTAAATCTAATTAAAGTTTAATGAACTTAACTTAAACTATTTATACAGCCAAAAAGACAAAAACTCTCTCTCTAATTCCTGAAAAAGGTTTGCAGATTTCAGCATTTCTATGATGTAACTGTTTAAGACGTCTTAGTTTAGTATACTCACAAGAGAGCTTTAAAACACCTGAAGTTAATTTTGGGATGGTTTCTAAAATTTCCTGAAAAAAAAGGTCCAAGGAAGATTCAACAAACAATCTCAGGATATTCTCGTAAACATGCCTGCAGGTTAATGTTATATCATAACCGTCAATCAACCTGATATGTGATATTTCAGAAATTCCTGAACAAATTTTCGTAAGGATTTTTCAAATGTTAACACATCAATGTTCCTTAAAATTGTTAAAATCATTATATTCATATAATAAATTAACTGCAGAAATTGAAATCGTAGACATTTTATCGCACCCGGTAAATTCTAAATATAAACAATAACAGAACTCGAGCCATGTTTACAAAAACTGTGTACATAACACGAGTGTGCTCGATTTGCTAAACTCTGTAAGCAACCCTTAGTTAAAAATGACGATACTTGTGAGGTAGTTTTGCTTTCCAACATTTGTACTTTGGAATAAAACTATTTTTCTGGATAGAAGTTTTAATATTTCTCACTAATACACCACAAGATTGCCACTTTTCCTATGAATTAAGAACAAGGTTAAATTTTGTGAAAGTGTAAGGATGTGTCAATCAAACCCGCCAAAAAATTTCAAGTTTTAATAACTTTCGAATGAAATAAGAATTATAATTAATTTTTGTGTGAAATGCTTTTAAAATATATATGTCGTAATATTATAGAAAAAATATTGACTTCAAATCTGTGTCCAAGTACCTTTAGCATACGGCCTCAATCCAATCTTCAATTAACTTATTTTATATTATGTCGTTCTGTCACAGCCTGACTCAAATGTTCACACTCAACAAACGCCAATAAAAATTGCAAGTCTTAATTTACAGTTCTTTGATTAATATATCAGTCCACATTTCACTTCAGAGACATAAACAACAACATATTTGTATGCATTTCAGCGCACTGTGAGATGACGCTAGGCTTTACTGTTTCCACACAATATGAACAAAGCAGTATAAAACAGCTATCAATTTATACAAAATTAAAATAAACACAACTATTGAACTATGCTTCCCTCGCCGCCCAGGAAAAACCATACATAAAAAACAGCCCTGATTTATGTTGAAAAAACTATGGAAGCCTGTAAGTCCGCAGCAATATTGCGAGGTAAACAAAATGAATGGCGGACTCATTCTCACAAACCTAATATTAGAAATTGCCATTTATTATAATTTACAAAACTTTGACTTGCTCGGGTAGAGCATGCGCTAGAGAATGATTACTAGAAATCTATTTAACCCATTTGAACACGTCATAACTTAAAACCCATTTCCATTGGCCATTACTCAGTACACAATTACCCGGTATAAGACTTCCATTCCGACTCAAACAATTTGTTTACATGTTGTTAGGACAATTATTTCTCGCTATACTTCGTAACTCGAGAAATGTTAATTTTTCACTAACAGAGTGTCTGAATTAATTACCTTCGTTTTATGGTATTACATTCAGTTGAAAAACAATTAAGGGCTGATAATCTATTATATGTCATTAGTTTAAAGGTTTTATAGATGTTTTTTGCATCTTCATTAACATCCACCCACTATAGATCCGATAGTAAACAGTGCCCCTCCATTCAGCCCCGTTGTTCCTACAGACATTAACCACGCCCCTAAAGAACCTGCAGCCATAATTTTCTGTTTATTACGTTTTCTTTGATTTTCCCTTTGGGAAGGTAACTCGAGAGTTTTACCGCACTGTGAAAGGATATTATTTTGATACCCTTTCACACTGTGACAATAAATCATTTCTATTCAAAGAATAAATTACAGTATTTCACTGTTGAAAATGTAATATACATTTATTGAATGAATTCGAGGGCAGCAAGCGTTTTGTCAGACCTAAGAACCAAACTATCTGCCTGAGGCCGTTAGGCCAAAGGCAAACAGTTTGGTTCGAGGGTCCGACAAAACGCATTTTGCCCAAGAACTTTGTCAATAAATGTTTTGTTATACCTTTCATTTTATCATTTTTTGTTGCTGTTGTTGACATACATGTATTTTGTACTATATTCCGTAAAGTAACATCAGGTGTGTCACTGTTTAACACCAACGAATGAAAATGAGATTAAGCTCCGCCAATTCTGTGACGTTAGCGGTCCAACGTTTCTCCGAGCGGTCCAACATTTCACTCAGCGGTCCAACATCGATTTTTTTTTATGCCTGCTCAGCAAACCATTAAAATGTTAGACTTTTTTCGTATAGATTTGTATAGGAACAAATTTTTAAAGGTATAACAATGGTAGATATCAACTACCTATATAACCAGCTACTAAGAGGATTGTTATTTTATTTACAAATTGTTTAAATTCTGCATATATATTATACTGAAACTGAATAAACAAATTACCGTTTTTAAATCCATTGTATATATTGAACTTTGTTTTACTAAAACTTGGCTTGTTTCAAACAGAATACATGTATAATTCTATTTTGATCAATAAGCTTTTTCAACGTACTATGATGAGACATACATGTCTTGTATCTACCCCAACAAAAAATACTATAGTTAACTAAATCTCCAAATCTATGCTTCGAACCTTGGACTTTCCATACAAATTTAACACAAATCCGCGTTTTCCAGAGGGGTCTGCTTTTTCAAGAGGGGGGGGGGGGGGTCCAAGGTCACTTTTTACTTTCTTAAATATATAATTTTGATAACCTTGCAAATCCGACAAGGGGTCTGGACCCCCAAACCCCAACCCCCCCTCCCCCCTCTCCAGATCCGCGCATGATTTACCATAGTAATAAATTTGGCACTTTGATTTGGTAGAGTTTAGAATAGTTAACGTTCATATAATACATTTATTTCATAAAAATTAAGCGGTGTTTTGTCATTAGCAGTTGCTACAGTTGCTACTGTGCCCTCAACACATTGTTATGTGTCCTTATCTTTTCTCTATTGTTTTACGCAACTTCATTACAACAAAAGATCCGCCCGCTAACCCTTCCACGTTCGTATCGGTCAATACTGACCGATAAGTCTTCTTTTTTCTGACATGTTGCTAAAAAAAATTAATAGTTTCGCTTAGAATTAACGGATTTTAAAAAAATCAGGTACCATTTTAATCGTGAGACTCCGTAGAATTTAATTATATGCAAAACAATTATAAGATTTAAATATTTTATGTCTTAATTATCGGTTAATTCTGACATAACTGCGAGAAAAAACTCCGAAATTATGATTTTTATTAGTGTGAGTTTTCTACAACTTTCCTCGTTGTTGCAAAAAATAGAAGTAATGTTTCGACATAAAACTTATTACCTGAAAATGCTCACACTTTGAGGAAACTATTGATATAATTTTTTTACAGATATGTAATGAAAGAATCGAAAAATTCTAGGGATTAATGCAGTAGTCAAACTGGCATTGGCGTAAAACATAAACAATCGACTATAAACACGTATCGACAAAAAGTAAAATCGGAATAGGAAAATGTAGATTAAGTTTTGAAAAGTAGAAGAATGTACCTCTCATTTGGTATATTTTATAAAGTTGTCAGTTGAATAAATCCTTTTCAAAATCCACATTGAAAAGCTTAATTACATTTGAATTTTCGCGCGGTTTGCGGGAAAGAAAAAAGAGGGCGCAGTAAGCGCTTCCGGCATTGTTGTTGAAGAGATAAACAACTAACTTCTGCACATTATATGGATTATGGCCATTTTCTGTGAGAAGATGGAGTAGATTATCTTGATTTATTGATCAGTGGAGATTTTGTCGAAGAATCAGATGAAAATGACGAAAAGTTTGAATGATCAAACACCTGTGGCGGTCAGCCGGGTTCGATCGCCGGTGGCCAGTTAGCTCAGTTGGTAGAGCACCTGACCGGAGTTTCAGGGGGCCCGGGTTCGAATCCCGGTCTGGTCCGCTGCATTTTCTCCTCTCCCGTTACATTTGGTGCCGTGCCATGCCCTGGAATTGACAGGTGAAAGACCTGCCAGGGATGAGCTTGGGTTGGGGTCTTTGGAGGGCCAAAGACCTTTAAGGAGGGAGGAATGTGGCGGTCAGCCGGGTTCGATCGCCGGTGGCCAGTTAGCTCAGTTGGTAGAGCACCTGACCGGAGTTTCAGGGGGCCCGGGTTCGAATCCCGGTCTGGTCCGCTGCATTTTCTCCTCTCCCGTTACACACCTATCATTTCGGGTAAGTAATTTTCAAAGTGAAAGTAGATCTTTCTACTGTTATACGTTGAAATACATGCACACATATCGGAGAGAAAAGAAATCCACTACAGCAAGGAAATACTTTTTTAATGTGGCCACTTAGAAAGATGATTATGTTGTGCAATAATTTTGTGAATTAAGAGATCGTTTTACTTTGTTCATGTTGTTTCCATGTATAAATAGGTACAATCCGAGGGATACTGTTTACTGTCATGTATGGCCTGACAGAGTGTGAAAAAACAGGTGCCTGTTTCATTATACTGTTAAATATTTCGTTCAATATGTTGTTCTTGAAAAGAAAAATCAACTACCATTCTTGTTTTAATCTATTCACCAATATTCACAAGGTTGATTAATTTTGTATTTTCAAATGAAATATATTTGTCAGTCAGGCACTTGATATAATTAAAATTATTGGGCTTTACATGATTATTATGAAAGCATTTCCCATGTCCATATGATAATTTTCAGTTTTATACACAGTCCAGAAGCAGAGTATACTTTCAGTTTCTTGAAAATCCGTGTTTTGGGTTTTATCGTTTCAGAGCAGTTCCCAGATTGACTGTCCCAGAGTACAGATACATGTAGCTCTGCTAGTCAGCATCCCTTTACAGCTATCCAGAAAGACAGCAATGAAGGCATGAGAGAACCCTGGTTTTCTTAACTTGTGGTTTAAATCAACTTCCTTGTCAGACCTGGCATTGAGCTTGTTTTTTAAACAGGTAGTAAAAAATACAGCACTTTATTTTCATCCCATTTACTTCACTCTAGTATTAAAAAAAACAAACTAAGGCAAAATATCTGAGTTTTATAGTTAGCTTGATAATGAACACAATTTTTTCCAATAATAAAGATACAAATAAAAGTCAATTAGTTATTTTGTCACAATTGTCTGTTTATCTTCAAGACAAAGTAGCTTGAATTCTTGTATCTTCATTTCAATTTTTTACTACCAATACAAATATTCTTTGTGATTTTAGACAGGAAGCTGAAAATTCCAGAGACCAGTTAGTTTTCTTCTGTTTCTGACCCATGAAATAATGCCAAACCTATCATCATACAGTGGCTCTGATTTTTATTATATGCCAATAGCATGGGCAACATTGACAATGGTCGCTGATGAAGAAGTGCATAGGTAACTTATGAAGTAAATTCAAGTATTGCTTAGAACATATTAAAAGTGAATTATGAAGTTATAGTGTATTTTGACCACCAGTCGGGAGAGTAGGGGTCCACCAGGAATAATAGTGCACCCATCAACACTTGATCACGCAGATACCATAATTATATCCTGACCCCAGGGCTATGGTTCTGCTACAACAAGAAAACAGTTTGAAAAATTGTTTAAATTAAACAATCCTCTTAAAAAAGGTCTAGTTATTAATATTAATATTCATGCATTCCATGACAGTGCGGAAGCACGTTTGTTAAAATGATGGTGCTCCTTAGGATATTGTACCATAGTTAGGTGTGATTTCTTTTGTTAAAAGTTTGGGTTTTTCTGTACATAACCCACACTTTTCTATAACTCCGCCCATCGAGTCGGGACAAAAGAACTATGTATAAAAGGATCATGCACGGTTTTTAAATGAACAATCATAGGGGCTTGTTATACCAAATTTAGGAGAGTAAAAAGGAGTAAAAATTTTCAATTGTATACAGCCTTTTGTTATAAATAACAGTTAAAAACGGCCATTAATACTTTAACATGAGTTAAAGGTGAAGAAAAAATTTCAGAAATCCCATTTTTAGCTCACCTCGACGAAGTCGAGATGAGCTTATGCTATACCCTCGGCGTTGTCGTTGGCGTCGGTGTCGGCGTCGGCGTTAGCGTCGGCGTCCCAGGTTAAAGTTTTAGGAGCAAGTCCATTCCTAAGTAGCTATAAGCCCTAACTGAACCAAACTTGCATGGATGATGCGTCTAGGGATGTACACTACCAGACTTGCTTCGGATGCTGGATCTGACCTTCATTTTCTAGATTAGTGACTAGGTTAAAGTTTTTGGAGCATGTCCATTCCAAAGTAACTATAAGCTCTACCCAGACCAAACTTGCATGGATGATGCATTTAGGGACGGACACTACCATACTTGCTTCAGATGCTGGATCTGAATTACATTTTGCAGATGAGTGACCAGGTTAAAGTTTTTGGAGCAGGTCCATTCCCAAGATGAATGACCAGGTTAAAGTTTTTGGAGCAGGTTCATTCCCAAATAACTATAAGCCCTACCCGGATCAAACTTGCATGGATGATGCATTTAGAGATGGACACTACCAGACTTGCTTCAGATGCTGGATCTGACCTACATTTTCATTCCCAAGTAACTATAAGACCTACCCGAACCAAACTTGCATGGATGATGCATCTAGGGATGGACACTACCAGACTTGCTTCGGATGCTTGATCTGACCTACATTTTCATTACCAAGTAACTATAAGCCCTACCCAAACCAAACTTGCATGGATGATGCATCTAGGGATGTACACTACCAGACTTGCTTCGGATGCTGGATCTGACCTACGTGTTCATTCCCAAGTAACTATAAGACCTACCTGAACCAAACTTACATGGATGATGCATCTAGGGATGGACACTACCAGACTTGCTTCGGATGCTGGATCTGACCTACATTTTCATTCCCAAGTAACTATAAGATCTACCCGAACTAAACTTGCATGGATGATGCATCTAGGGATGGACACTACAAGACTTGATTCGGATGCTGGATCTGACCTACATTTTCATTCCCAAGTAACTATAAGACCTACCTGAACCAAACTTGCATGGATGATGAAACTATATCAGACTTGCTTTGGATGCTGAATCTGACCTATATTTTCCATACAAGAGACCAGGTTAAAGTTTAGGGAACAGATTAATCCCAATGAACTTGAAGTCCTTAATATCTGCAGTATTAACAAATTTGTGAATATTTGTTTACACTATACATGTTTTTCACGCTACATGCATAGAAATGTGTATATGCCTTGTAAGGGGATAAACACAAGTTGCAAGAATATTGTTGTTGGGATAAATAATCGATATTAAGAAAATATGATGTGAGAAGTAAATAGTTGAATCCCACTGTTGGACAGTATAAACAGAGGTGTTGACAGGAAGAAGAACTCTTACTGCCCAAGGACCCTGAGTGCTGAGAATAGCGCAAAATATTTAGTAAAATTTGAAAAGTATTGTATACAAATCACTTACCCTATATTCGATGGACGTGGGTAGAAGGACACGAAGGATCGTAAAATCATATTAAATCCAAATGTATCTTTAAAACCAAACACTTAATGTTTCAACCATGCGAACCAGTGCTTCCGATTCCTAAGCTGACTTAAATAAGAATGATTTTTGAAAACTATGGTACAAGTCATTTACCCCATATCACACTGTTGATGATGTGTAGATACCCGATGGGCGTGGTCATCATGACAACTCGGGAGCTACGCTCCTTCGTGTCATTATGACCACGCCAATCGGGTATCTACTCATAACAAACAGTATGATATAGGGTAACTACTACGTGTCCAGCCACAAAATGGGGTCAGAGTGTTACATGAGAGTGTAAAAGGGGGAGGGGGGGGGGTCAGATAAGCAGGGTCACACTAAATCAAAATAGTGTTAAAATTATGTACTTTAACTTATGTATACATATTTTCAAAAAATCTTTTTTGTGCGGGTTTGCTTAATAAATCCAGTAAGATGGTTTGTTTCATTTTCATTTTCATATTTGTGAGCATTCAAATCTAAACATATGTAGTGAATAGCCAAACATAGGAGAGATACTAGTAACTCTGTATCATGTATAAATATGATGTTGTTTTCTCACCCATGAGCATCACTATTTTTCCTTTCTGCAAATCATGCTGATACCGATTAAGGTAAGCAAATAAGTTTCTCATGAAGAAATTTCTATATCTCACAATCTGTACAAACAATCTTAATCACCAGTTCGATTTTTTTTTGTAAGCTAAATGGATGCTTATGTAATACCCATATTTTTTGCACATCAATAGTTGACATTGATTAACAGTGAAGGGCAAGAATAACCTTGTTTTTGACCCCAGCATGCAGGATAAGAATAATATTTTTGCAAGTCTTCTTTGTGCAACTTTTTTAAAAATGACAGAAATGGAATTGATCATAAACTAAATTAATACTTATATAAATTTTTAATTAAATCACTTCATTTTTACTTAGATGATTACAACAGAGCACTGTCTTTTGGAACTAGTGAAATCTATATTCAGGGCCTTGTTTTAGCAATACGCATTTGGAGACAAATGGATGGTAGCATCAAAGCATCAGCTCTCACATAGAATTAATGTGACAATGAAATACCGGTACATGTATATGAAAATAACAAACAGTACTCAAGATCAAAAGTCCATTAAACAATACAAAATTGGAGCAGAGCAAACAAGGACCTCCAAAACCAATACATCTTGGTTTCAAATTGCGGATACTAGCAGATACCATTAATGGTTTATGCTTGTGTATTTTTTGCGCGGGCAAGGAGAAAACAGAACTTAACAGATGAACCAAAGGACTTTCATACAATTTGTGATCCAACTGAGTAGGAAACTCTTCAAACAGGAATACAGAATTCTTCCATGTATACAGATTCATTTTATACCACCCATTTGGCTATAGATCTCTTACTGAAGGAAACTTTCTCACAAATGCTGTTCAATAAACAAGGAGTGCCATGCCATGTTGCTTAAAAGACATCAAATTGCTTGAAAAGGTGTCAGCAGAGAGACTACAATATTGTAATCATTATATTTCCTATCTGCAATAGGTGTGCAATTGAACATTGTCAAAAAACTGTAAATAAATGGTCAGACTGTGAGAAGTAACTTTTCATTGTAATTTTGTGATTCTCTTAATACAGTATCAGCTAACAGTTTGAGAGAAAAATGTATGTTACAACATCAATAGCATGGCGTTATTGACGAATCTGCAATTAATCGATATATGTTGATTACATATAATCCCTACATAATGCAGTACTATGCTGTTAATGTGCAATCCTGTGGCCGTGCTATATCATTTTAAGAATTTGTGAAATATCAATGATTTCTAGAAAAATAATTGACAAAACAAACTTAAAATATCTAGATACTCATGCATCATACATTAATGTCTTGTTAAGTTATCAATGTTATCATACATGTACGTGAAATATCCGAGATGATCAAAATAGATCGATCTGTAAAAAAAAATGTAATTATATGTTTAGAACTTTAACAAAAAAAAAAATAATATCAGTTACGAAAACAAATAATTTATTCTTGGTAAGGTCAGGGGGAATTTTATGCCTGTGGATTTTTTATTTATTAATTTTTTGCATAAGTTTAGCCGCGTCGGAAAGGGGGGGGGGTGTTTAACATATTTATTTATACATATTTTATTAATTTATAATATATGTGAGGCACAATATTGTTTTTAAAACCCTTTGATCAGTGTTTCGCGATCGGTCAGATATATTTTAGCCTTCATTGTAAAGTAAATATAAACTAAGAAGAACTTTATACACATGGGAACTGCAAAAATGTAGGTTATTTTGTAAACCCTATCTAGGTCAAGGTCACTGTGAGAAGAGGTCAGTTTTCTGAACAAATGAATCTTAAGTTGATTGAGTTGAGTATGACAATCATCTTTTCTTAATATATGCTCAAGCTCATTAGTTCATTCATTACAACCTACCCTTAACCAAAAAAATAATGCCTTATATTTTTAGGGGGTACATCACTCTGAAGTAGAATATGCATAAATATTGTGGATAGAATAATTCTTTTTTGTGATTATAATATCACAAGTACATGTCACACAAAATTTACAATGTTTTCTTGTTGATCATTCCTACCATATTTTTCTTTGGCAGAATATTATAAAGGGTTTTATAAAAATAATTGTTAAAATTGTCACTGAAAGCAGACAAGTTCTCTCAATTATAAGTATTCATATCATATCTGATAACTTTGAACTAAAAGAAATAGAATGTCTACAATCCTAGGGCTTATTTTTACAGTTTAAGACATGAAACATTAAACTGTTCTCTGGCTAACTAGAAAATTACATCAACTTTTGTCCATTAAGAGTGCACCACTGGCGAGAAGGTACATTACATAAATGAGCACATAAGAAATATGTATGGACAAATTTGCATGAAACTAAGGGAAATATTGCCAAAAAGGGTGTTCATTATAACTATGCTTAATTTATTCATATGCAAAGTCATGGCTATTACACCCCTAATACCTTAAAAGGTGTCCCATGGTTACCATAAAAATATACCATTTTTTGAAAACATGAATGTTGAGGCTCTTTGTGTAAAAGGTTAGTTTTGCCTATTTTAATTTTCAGCAAAAACTGTAAAGAATAAAATTCAAGTTTTCAATTATTTTCATTATAAATATGTTGCTATCTGTGCTCTTTTTCTGACCAGTGTGCAAACGGTTGCCATGGCAACCCAAATATTATTTTTTTTTTTTTTTAAATCCAGACAAATCTTTTCATATAAAATACATGTATCTTCAGGTTTGTATTTTTCATATAAGAAGTATTTTAGAAAAATCTTATTCCAGCCTTTAAATCTAGCGAGAAATGCCTGAATGTGAAAGGGTTAAACATGATTTTGAATTCAGATTAGTTCAGACAAGACATATATACTATTTAAACACTTATAACTGACGTCTTTAATTCTAACAGGGGAGTTCAGAGAGGTAAATGATAGCATTTACATGCAGGTAGTTTTACTGCAAATAAAATGATCGCTTATATGTTACTTTTACAAAAAAAAAGGCACATTAACGACAAATCTTATAAAAACTTCAATGTTTATTAAGATACCACCCAAGACGAACATCTGTAGTGTGAGTCAGGTAAGAGTAGTAGACACCTGGAATCCACAACATGCAGAGACCAAACCAGTCAAGAAGAAGGATTCCACTACCAGATCATTAGCAGATTTAGGGGTGAAGGTCAACACTGAAAACCTCTCTAAGGGGGAGGTAAAACAAGTTTTGCATACTATTGGAAAATGGCAACAAAATGGCTACATCTCCTACAGACCTTGGGAGGACAGAGGTAGTCATACATAAGATAAACCTAACCACATAAATACCTTTCAAGGAACCATATAGACGCATTCCTCCTGGTATGATTGAGGAAGTTAGGCAGACGTTGAAAGAAATGTTGGAGGCAGGGGCCATCAAGAAGTCGAGTAGTCCTTACTGTTCTAACGTTGTTCTCTGTAGAAAGTCAGACGGATCCTTGAGATTTTGTATAGACCACTTTACGAGGTATGCGGTGGCTATTTCGACCAGGAACCAATTAGCATCTGCTACGGCTAAGGTACTTTACGAACATTTCATCTGCCATTACAGTTTCCCTGAGCGTATACATTCAGACCAGGGTAGAAACTTTGAAAGTTCGGTTATCAAGGAACTCTGTAAGATTGCTGGAGTAAAGAAGAGCAGAACAACTCCATACCACCCTATGGGAAATGGGCAAGTTGAAAGGTTCAACCAGACATTGCTGAAGATGTTAGGGACGTTAGACAGTGAACAGAAGCACGATTGGAAAACTTATGTTTTACCTTTAGTCAACGCCTACAATTCAACAAAACACGAGACAACGGAATTTTCGCCTCAATACCTAATGCTTGGGTGGAACCCTAGATTAGCGATCGATGCATATCTTCGATTGGAAGAAACACCACAAAAGACAAGAAGTAGGGATAACTATGCACAGAAGCTTAAGAAAAGACTAAACTAAGCATACAAGATGGCCAGAGGTAACATCGGCAGAAACAATGAAAGGTATAAACAGAGTTATGACAGGCAGGTCCGTTTTGAAAAGTTAGAAGTTGGAGATAGAGTTTTGGTGAGAACATTAGTATTTTCTGGGGGATCAAAATTAGCGGATTAGTGGGAGAGAGATCCTTATATGGTAATTGAACAGCCTGTTTCAAACATCCCTGTCTATAGAGTCAAAAATGAAATTTCAGGTAAAATTCGAACATTACATAAGAACCTTTTATTACCTTTTATGTGCATTACATGATCTTCCAATTTAGATCAACATTCAAATAACAGGGTCCCGGATGCAGTACCAGAGCAGGAAATAGCAGAATCAGAGACAGAGTCGGAGTCGGAAAATGAGGAAATTTTGGTAAGACAGAAAAGAATAAAATCTAAGCAGCATATATCTAGTATTTCAGATAGGTCAAGGTCGTCCAAGTTTATCTCAACATCAAGTAGAGAAGCATCGACTAGAGAAAATACAAGGATAAACCGCACAGAGCCATCAACTAGAGAGGCATTAACAAGGAAAAGTACAAGGTTAACCCGCACAGAACCATCCATTCCAACAAATGTAGTAGCAGAGCCCCGCAGGTCAACCAGAACCAAGAAAGTTCCGGATAGGTATGGTTCGTGGGTATCTCCCATAGAGACACAAGTTTGGTATGTATGAATGGGGAGAACGTCACAGGTAGTCAGGATACAACTGTAGTTTTAGAGTGTATATAGATTTAATATGTTGTTTTGTTATGTTTTTATTTTCATCTTGAATAGAACAACTATGATTTAACGTAAGATTTCACTTACAGTGACTTAGTTAATTATCATGTGTAGAGTATATTGTAGTTCATAATTACTTTATTATTAGTTATTAAGTCTTATTATTTGATAGTTACTTAGTGTTGATAAGACTTAAGTTAGTGTAGATAAGTTTTAATAGAGTAAGTATTCTCTTTTAGAAATGTCAGGAGACATTTTATTTAAGAGGGGGAGAATGTCAGAGGGTGACAATTACTTGTTTTTATTTTATTTAGTATAATTATTTATTACAGCTGGTATAGTAAGTTATGGTAGTAAATAAGATAGCTGTAGTAAATTCCTTTCATTCGTTCATTCATTCATACCTGGTCATTCATTGTCATCGTGTTTGTATTGTATTCTTGTTTGTCCGGTGTTCCGTGTCACGTGAGTGTTTGGTTGTCAAGTGATTGTCTTGTGGTCTATTATTATCCTGGGTGTGAGTGGTAGAACCAGTATGTATAGGGTGTGGTAGTTATCTACGCATGTGTGAGTCCTTGTATATATATACTTATGCACGGACTATTCCTTTTTAATCTTGACGATACATTGACAATAATTTGGATGTTCTCCTGTGAGAAATCCAGTAGCAGCTTATCTAAGAAATTTCTTACGGAATCTTAGTGGCTTAATTGATGTGACTGGTAAGAATAATTAAATATTAATACTGATTTTAACTATTGAAATTGACTAAATATTAGTGTGTGTGAATTTGTACGAGTGTGTCATTTTCATTGCAGGTCACCTTCTTTTGTTTGTTCGTTCGTTCATACTTCAACTATTATCGTAATTGTCAGCTAATAAATTATGTGAACCTTTATTGAGGAACTTTTGTGTTGTGTTATAATTCCTTGAGATTGGGAGACCCGTGACACATAGAAAAGCATAAGATCGTGTCTATTCCAATTAAAAAAAAAATATATTTTTTTTTTCTTTGAAAAGGTGTTCTTGCCATTTGTACTAATTAAAACGCACAAAAAAGTTAAACTGTGTGCGGCGTTTGACGCTAAAAAAGCGTGCAAAAGCAGACAGGATGGCGTTTGCAGGGGGATTTCTTTAGAATAATCTGAAAAAAAAAAAAACGAAAAGCTTATGAATTCCACTCATGACTGTATACTGTTTAACGTCCCTCTCCAGAATATTTCACTGATATGGAGACTTCACCATTGCCGGTTAACGACTGCAAATTTAGGCCTATGCTCGGCAATTACGGCCTTTGAGCAAGGAGGGATCTTTATCATGCCACACCTGCTGTGACACGGGGCCTCGATTTATACGGTCTCATCCGAAGGACCGCCCCATTTAGTCGCCTTTTACGACAAGCAAGGGGGTACTGAGGATCTATTCTAACCCGGATCCCCACGGGGCAATTCCACTCATGAAAAATTCTTCCAAATAGATAAAAAAGAAACATAAGAATGTTAACTATAGAAAACCACGGTATTAAGTTAGCAAAAAGGTGAACATTGTTCCACAAAACTGGGTCATCCGGAGGTGGAGTAGTTTTGGTATGAGCACTAAGGTATCAGATGATTACTAGGATATATTAGAGTCAATGACTGTCTGTTATTTGATTTTTAACTGGGGGACTACTCCTGTGGCAATCTCACAGACCCCTTTAGTCGACAAGAATTTTATATCTGTGCAAAAATGGTGCGAAGTGCTCAGCTGGATATTGATTTCGGACAAGAAGTTCATTCAAGGATTTTTTCATGATGCCAAGACATTTGTCAGTCCCACTCCTTTAGAAATAATTGCATATCATATATGCTAGAACCGATCCGGCAAATGTTCAATTCACAAATAAAAATTAACAAGTCGTGTGTTAGTAATTTTGTCTAGTGTGTATATGTATAAATTTCAAAAAAAAAAATAATTAATCATCTCCGTCTGTCTGTTACATACATTATCAATTTCCATCAAATTTCATACATGTACTTTATCTGAAAGGTGTACATGTATGTCCAATTAAGTCACCTTTAAATTTTGCTTGTCATTTGAGGCGATATAAAAGGACTCTGAACTTCCCCATTAAAAACCTCTATTAGAACTTCATTTCATGATAATTTTCATCAGCTGGTTAACCTAATCCATCCCAATTTATTCTAGTTAGGGAACCAAGTTGCATTGATAATTCAATTAAATTTTGCAAGGTATTTGATGTATTGAGTAGAAAAAGTACTAAGCATGACAAGTTTGACTAATGGACAGACATATGAGTTTGAATTTTTCCGATGTGAAGATCTGCAACAGTGGCCAACGCATTTTGTTTTAGATATGTATGGAAATCTATGGAAAGCATATTTGGGTATCTAGAAAAAACCTCCGATGACTTATATATATATCTACGTGATTATTCAATCATAACTATTAAGATAAGACACGTTTCTATTTGAATACACTGAAAGGAATAAGAAGCCTGCAGTCTGCTCATATCTGCCAAAAGCAATTTATATTGATTGGTTGGACTGAGTAATCCCTAATAAATATTGGCATAACATAAATTTTTCAACAATTGATATATGTAGGACAAAAACGATCATGACATCAAATACAAAAAAGAAAATCCTTTTTTCATTCTTTCTAATTCAAAAGATTAAAATGCTGACAATTGACAAGCGGAAAACTATATATACAGGTACCAGGCAGGTGTCTCCGGTAAGATAGCCCGTCAAAGAGACGTTGCAATCTTAGGAGAGATCAAAAATACTTTTTGGGTGTCCTAGAAACAATGTTTGTATGTGTCGATCATTTGGAAGTAGATATCCCCTCAAAGCAATAGAAATATGTCTATTTAAGTGTCTTCTTTACAATTGATAAAAAGTGAAGGTATATTTTACTTAGATGAAAAAAAAAATCATTTGATAAGAACGAAAAACTACCAATTGAACATTTTACATCTATGATTCTTAATTGTGTTATATTTATATTATTTTGACAAAAGCCTTGCCATACATTGACTTTATTACCTATATATTTGTATATTTTCTTCAAATAATAAAAGATGAAAAGCTTAAATTTATATTGAATTAAAACTTGGTATTTTATCCATTTAGCGTAATTCATGATTTAACGTATTAAAAACTATAAATATGTCCATAGGACATGAGTGCCCCGCCTAGGGAAATAAGTAATGCAACAAAAATGTATGAGTGTATGAAATTTGATGGGAATATCTTGAATAATGATGTAGTTGACTTGTTTACATCAGAATGTATCAGCATATGGCGTTTGACACAAATTTCATTAAAGTAAGGTAAATGTCAAAAGAAATGCAAAGGTCAAAATCTGGAAATGTAGTTGAAAAGTTCTCATCAGTTTGTATCAGCAGATAAAGTTGAAAAAAAATTATTTAAAATACTTTTTTAACTGACTTAAAAACAAATTATTTGATAAAGTTAGGTGAAAGTCAAAACAAAGGTCAAGGTTAAAATGTTGATACATTTGAATTGCTTACATCAATATGTATCAGCAGATGAAGTTTCACTTTAATTTCTTTAAAAGTGATGTCAAGGTCAAAGGAAATGCATAAGTCAAAAAATGTTGATGCAACTTAAAACCTCTTATCAGTATATATCAGCATATGAAGAGGGAAAAAATAAATGCTTTCTTTAAAAGTCAGTTTAACACAATATGGGAAAAGCTGGGTGAGGGTAAAAATGGTCAAGGTGGAAAATGGTAATTCAGTTGAATTGCTTACATCAATATGTATCAGTTTATGAGGTTTAACACTAATTAAGGAAAAGTGAGGTCAATGTCAAAGCCAAGGTCAAAAATATTTATGCAATTGTGTATCTCTCATCGATAGGTATCAGCATAATAATGGAGTTTGTTAAAAATATGTAGAATGATTTCTTCAGTTAGATCTGACTTATGTACAATTTGATAAAAGTAAGGTCAAGGTAAAATGAAAGGTAAGAGTAAAAAATGAGAATACAGTTGAATTGCTTCAGTTTGTGTTAACATATGACGTTTAACACTGATTAAGAAAAAAGTGATGCCATTGTCAAAGCAAAGGTCAAGGTAAAAAAATGTTGACCCAGTTGCAAATCTCTCATAAATATGTGTCATCATATGAAGTTTGACAAAAATATGTAGAATTTGTTAATTAAAACTTATTTGAACTCAATTTGATAAAAGTGAATTAAAAGTCAAGTAAAAGGTCAAGGTCCAAGAAGTTGATGAAGTTAAATTGCTCACATCAGTATGTAAGTTGAAGTTTGACACTGATTTAGGTAAAGTGAAGTCAAAAGAAAGGCCAAGGTGAAAAATGTTGATGCATTGCATATCTCCCATCAATATGTATCAACACACTTATGAAGTTTGATAAAAATACGAAGAAAGATTTTTTTTTAAATCAAACAGACTTAAACACAATTTGATAAAAATGAGGTCAAGGTCAAATAAAAAATCAAAATCAAAATGTTCATGCATTTGAACAGCACTAATAAATATCTATCAGCATATGAAATTTGATTCTTGGATACATGTAGTTTCTTTGAAACTGAACTTTTAACAGACCTAAACGCAAGGTTTGGCGTAAAGACAGATTGAAGGACAGAAGGCCAGAATGACGGAAAGACGGATAGTCAAATGGACGGTAGATGGACATGACAAACACTTTATGCCACGGCCATATTCCTACTGGGACATAAAAATATCTGCCTTTTACAAAACTGAGTGAACACAAATCTTGTTTAAGGGGTGTTCTTTGTTATAAAAGGTAAAGATGTGTATCAATGCTATGTTATATATACATTTTTAAGTTGGCTCTTTCCAACTTTAAAATTGGTAATTCCAATTTTAATCTTGGTTCTCTTTATTCCTCGAAAACAACGAAAATGAAACCCTCGGAAGAATTTGTGATTTCACAGTATTATATTTTATGAGATACTTTGTTGCTTAAGTTTCGTTACCGTTTTATAAATGTAATTAAGATGGAAACATACAATATTTTTTTTTGAAATGATGATGGAAAAAGAAAATAATATAATTGTGCATGGCCGTAGGAACCAGAAGGGGTGCTTGGGATCGTACCCCCTCCCCCCACACACATATATACAATAATACAAAAAAATTGCGATATATAGTATTGATAGATGGTTGTTAATAGTGCCTTAAGCTGAAAATATATAACAATCTCATATTTGAAGCTTATTCCTAGCAAGGCCAGACTAATACATGTAACATTGTTCAGTTTATCCTAGTTAATCAAGCCAGAAGTTGTCTGTTGGTTCCTTAAACAATTCCTAACAAATTCAGATCTTTGGTTTTGTAATCTGTTCTTCCTCTTGAGTGGTCAGAAATTGTCTGCAGTTAAGAGAAATATTTTTATGCAAAATGATGCAAGTTTGACATCTTTGTTGACCGGTCAGAAATTGTCTGCAGTCAACAGCCGCATTTTATTGCTGTATAGTGTATGTTTGACACCTTTGTTGACAGATCAGAAGTTGTCTGCAGTTAAGTACTACATTTTGATGTAGCATGGTGAATATTTGTAACCTTTGTTTACTGTTCAGAAGTTGTCTGCAGTCAACAGGTATATTTGTATGCAGCGTGGTGTATATTTGACAACTTTGTTGACTGATGATGAGTTGTCTGCAGTTAATATAAGAGGCACTTTAATGCAGGATGGTGTTTGGTTGACACCTTTGTTGACTGGTACGAAGTTGTCTGCAGTCAACAAGGTCAGTGTTCATGATTTTAAATTTCCATTTTGCTGTCTTGTTAATATATGACTCCAGACAAGTTTTTTGTTTACATTTTAAAATTATTTAATGTTTTGTCCTTTGTAATGTCATGCGTTTTTTTAAAGAAAAAATGTTGTTTTCGCTCAGTCTTATTGGATGTCTCTTTTTTTCTTGTTCACTGTTGCTTTTGTATTGTCTTTTGAACTGCAAAAATGACATTTTTTTCTAAATGTTTAAATGCTTTTGTATTGATCATCCTATGTAGGAATTTTCCGTCTCCTGTCCAGAAGCCTTAGGGTAAGTTGATCCAATCTCTGATTGGATTGTGGTTGTTTGTTATTTTGATTTCCCACCTTTTTTTCGACAGACAGTAGTTTAGAGCAATTCGTATCTGTCGTCGAAATTTATTATGCTTATTATTAATATTATTATAAGGGGGTCAACTTGAAATACATGAAAATTGTACCTTGTGAAAGATTACAGGGTTTGAATTCTTATTCTAGTCTGTTTGACCCCCCCCCCCCTTTTGGTTATGTTCATCATGTTACAATGCCATAATTTTGCTGGGGAGGGCAGATTGTGCAATATTTTGCCTAAGAACGTGTAATACTCTATATCTGAGTTCTCTTTTTTCTCACACTTCCCCCCTTTTTCTATACTGTGTTTCACCCTTCCCTTATCTACTTTAATGAATGACAAATTTCACTTCAGCACGACGTTTTTTTTTTTTGCCTGCTTTTAACAAAAAACAAGCTCAGTCGTTTGGCAGGAGAACAAGGGAACATAAAATAGTAATAATTACAAATAATTTCATTAATGTGACATGTTGTTTAATAATGTTATTATGTAATAGTGTCTATATCGTACATAGCTTTATACTAAGCAGCTATACAGTTCATTTTATCGAACTAATTTTACCCATATAATATTTAAATATGGGTTCAACCAATCACTAAAGCTCTTAGCAATCACGTGATTGTTATTGATCCATTTACACTACTGGACGAAAAAAGTGCTGAGAATCCCAAATTTTACTAATAATGTTTGATAATTACTGATACGGTGCTGCTATTGCTGATAATTACTGTTATTATTACTATTGTTGCTGATAATTTTAGTTGTTGTTGAGAAATACTGATAATTACTGTCGTCTTTACTGTTGAGTCGGATAAATACTGATAAATACTGTTGATGTGCTGTCGTTGCTGAGATTTACTGATAATTACTGTGGCCACTTTTTTTAAGCTGGGAAGGGGTTAAAATAGTCTGAAAACTATTATTTGTTTTAAGAAAAGTATTTTATTAAAAATTATTACTTTATACTTGCAAAATGAATTATTCTAAATGATACTTTAAAGTCATGTTTTAATTGTTTTCATATCTAATGACTGTTTTAAATTTATTGTTACCATTCTTATATCATAATGTTCAAATTAAATCATAAAAAGCTTTTAGGGGACTTCTTTGTCAATGGTTGTAATTATTATTTCTCGAGGAGAACTGAACAAGTCATATACTTGTATGAGCTCTATTGGTTATGGACACCCCCCCCTCTTCAATTTACATATGATTTTCACATTCCACAAGACAGCATGTAAATAAATATTTCTCGAAAAAAAAATCATGAAGCACATCTTATGCCCTGTCATTGAAAAATGTGACAATTTCATGCAATGAAATTAAATTACCTTTAATTTTATGAATTGTAATATCTTATATTGCGCTCTAGATCTCTGGTTATGCCCTCCATGCAAATTTTATACAGTGTATTGATCATTGTGAGGTATCAACCCTTTCTTAAACTATCTTTCGCTTTAAAAAAGTTATTTGTTAATCCATCAGTACACTATAAATCTTATGCAGTGGGATTTTCAGCTGATAAAATATGCATCTTTCTTTGCTAATATAGTAGTACACATAGAATGGGCGTATGGCTTGTACTGTACATGTTTCGGTAGCAGCGAGATCAATTTATTAAATGAATAACTCCTAAGACATGTTATACATGGCCAGTCAGTATAAAAAGATAGAACTAGTGCTAATTGTAACGGGAACCGTTACAGATGTTTCCCAAACGCTCCCCAACTCCCTTTTGGTGCCATAGTCCCTGTAAGCCTTATAAAATAAGACAACATCTGTGCATTTTTGACTTTAACAACGTTTTCCCAGAAGGATACCAATTATATTCAAATTTTAACATTGCACGCGTGCTCATGTGAATGCACGTGCGTAATGATCATATCATCTTGTCTACACTTTCTATATATATAAATATACTATATATTAAAGCATTTAGTCCAAAAGTATTAAAAATCACTCATTCAAGTTTATTTTGTATTTCACTCGTTCCAAATGCACGCATGTGCGTGCACGTGCATGATGACCATACCATCTTGTAGGAGGCCCTTATATCTATTTATGTTCTAAATCCCAACCTGTTTGGTTGAAAACCAAGGGAGTTATAGCTATTTCAAGTTTCAGCCAATCAGATTGCAGCACACGTGCATCCGCGTGATTTCATGATTTGTTTTCTAAATCATATTGTACGATATCCTAATGCATGACTATGTTTAAGATTTCAAAGCATTTCGTCAAAAAACAAAGGAGATATAGCCATTTAAAGTTTCAGCCAATCAGATTGCAGCATACATGCATCCGCGTGATTTCTTGAAATTTTTTGTATATCATAATGCAGGATATCCT